>NC_059428.1:146105497-146172997 GCF_021028975.2 Sphaerodactylus townsendi
AGGGCTGGCTCTGACACCTATGGTTTATACAATTACACTTTATTTGGGTGATATGTTTCGTCTTTTTTGTTTTGGTTTTGTATGTCATGTGCACAATTATTGTATAAGGTATTCTTGTGTTTCGTAAATACGGTTGGATAAAATTTCATAAATAAAGATATTTTTTTTAAAAAAGAGGACACAAACAGCCTGATGACGGCTTCTGAGCACTGGTTCTCAAGGGCCTCCTGCGTCTGGGTTTGGAGGTCCCCTATAGTCATCTCTATCATCACCAGTGATGGACATCTCACCCAGTGGCCAGTCGGCCGCCTAGCATAGTCAACAAACAGGACACAAACACCCTGATGCCGCTTTTGAGCACTGATCTTCAGTGGTCTCCTACCTCTGGATTTGGAAGTTCTCCGTAGACATCAATGAGGGACCTCTTTACCATTCATCAAATTCGTTTTAAATCCACCCAAGCCCAAGCTCATCACTATGTTCATGGCAGGCCTGAGACAACCACTGACTGCCATCTGGCTCCTTTGTTTGCCTGTCTTATTCTGCTGCTTCTGAACTATCCGGGAACAGTGAGAAGGTCTCCATGTTCTTCTCCTCTCACAAGAATATTTTTGTTGACAGCTAAGGGCTTAATTTGCCACGACCTGGACGTCCCAGGTGAACAGAGTCTTGTAGGATCTCAGAAGCTAAGCAGGGTTGGCCCTGGTTAATACTTGGATGGGAGACCACCAAGGAAGTCCAGGGTTGGCAGACATTGGTAAACCTCCTCTGACGGCCCCTTGCTTTGAGAACCCTATGGAGTCACCCTAAGTTGTTGGTAACTGGAGGACAAGCTGGAATGGGTGCAGAGGAGGGCAACCAAAATGGTGAAAGGTCTGGAGTCCATGAGCCTACGAGGAGAGGCTTAGGGAGCTGGGGATGTTTAGTCTGGTGAAGAGAAGGTTAAGAGTTGACATGATAGCCATGCTTAGATATTTGAAGGGGTGTCATGTTGAAGAGGGAGCGAGCTTGTTTTCTGCTGCCTCAAGAGACTAGGACCAGGAGGAATGGGTTCAAGGTGAAGGAAAAGAGATTCCACCTAAACATTAGGAAGAAGTTCCTGACTGTCAGGGCTGTTCAACAGTGGGATTCACTGCCTCGGAGAGTGGTGGAGTCTTTTTTGGAAGTTTTTATACAGAGGCTGGATGAACATCTGTCGGGAGTGCTTTGGTTGTGTGTTTCTGCATGGCAGGGGTTGGACTGGATGGCCCTTTGGGGTCTCTTCCAACTCTATGATTTTATGGTTCTATGATGTCTTCCATCACCACAAGAGGGTAATGACCACCGACTAAGAATTGGAATGGAGCAATAGCCCCTTGTTGCAAAAACCACGCAGGCCAGAAGTAACCTCCTGTAAAGGTTTTATGTTTTCCAGTGCCCTTGCATGATTCCCCCTTGACCGCACTTCCAAATCTGCTCACCTTTTCACAACTCAACATCAGACAGGTACGCAGCTCATCTTCCTGGCACCCAAACAAACAGGTGAAAAGCTACCACTGTTTCTTTAGAGATCCATGCCCCAACGCACATGGAATTGGGGAACAGGCTAGCGGCCCATGCCTGCCCGATCGGGTGAGAGCTGCCACCTTGCCTTAGAGGCGGAGATTAAATGCAGAGAGTAATTTGCCTGTTTCATCTGTCAACGGACGAGTCGGCGGCGACACTCCGCAGAGCAGGACAATGGCTGATTTTAATAAAATAAGAGGCGACGGAGGCGCGTTCAGAGGACTCCTTGAAAAAAAATAATCCTGGATCCGTCACGGCACTTTAATGACAAAAGGCCTTCACAGATTCATGACTCATTACGTCCTTATGAATAGTCCCCAGGACTGTCTGAGCTGACCTTTTCCAATCAAACTTCATTTTGAATGCATATTACTGTCCCCCGGCAGGAAATGAGCATCATGCGCCACTGGTCACTTGCACTTCAGTGATCTGTGTGTTTTTCAGATTCAGATTCCTTTCTGATCTGAACCTTCTGAAAAAGCATTTAGGGGCAGTGGGGGTGGGAGAGTCCATGAAGGACCTTTTCAGCGATCCAAGAAGAAGAAGAAGAAGGAGGAGGAGGAGGAGAAGAAGAGGAGAAAGAAGAGGGAGGAGGAGGATGAAAGGAAGAAAGAGAAGGAGGAAAAGGAGGAGAAGAAGAGGAGAAAGAAGAAGAGGAAGAAGAAGAGGAGGAGGAGTCATTTGGAATTATACCCTGCCTGAGGAGGATCCCACCTTTCTCTTCTGTAAGGAGATTCAAGGTGGCCTACAAGCTCCTTTCCCTTCCTCTCCCCACAACAGACACCCTGTGAGGTAGTACTGAGAGAGTCCAGAGAGAACTGTGCTTCCAGCCCCAGGTCACCCAGCAGGAAATGCAGGAGTGCTGGAACACTCTGGTCTACCTTTCAGATAAGCTCTGCCACTGGGATGGAGGAGGGAGAATCAAACCCGTTCTCCAGGATCAGAATCCAATCTGTTCTGACCACTTCCACACCACACCCTAGCAGCCTGAAGTTAATATACAGATTCTATCTGTGGATGCTTGTCTAGATAATTGGGACTGCTATTGTCCCAGTATCCTAGACCTTGGGTTAGTCAAGAGTTCTGAACTCTCTCAGCCCCACCGACCTCACAGGATTCATGTAACAGATGTCCCCTGGCAAATGATACTCCTGAAATGAATGGTCAAAATTGGAAGAAGGAAAAAAGAAGTTGCCGTTTTGAGAGTTGGTGTGGTGTAGCAGTTAAGAGTGGGCCAATTCCGAAGAAAGGTTTTGGATTTAGTAAAGATTGCAACATTGTTGGGGTTCGATGAACTTGAAAGTAATGAGAGTTTCAGAGATCCATACCTAAATGGGTTGTATAGATGAGTATCTGCAACTGAGCCCAGATGTTCACGACTGTAGCCCCATCAGCCCCTGCCAGCATTGGCCAATCTGGCGGGGGCTGATGGGAATTGTAGTTCATGAACATCTGGAGAGCCACAGGTTGCAGACCCCTGATTTAGAGGAAAAGCAGCAATATAAATATGTGGTTATTAGTACATAATTTGATATAATTGTAGTTAGTAAGTGTGTAAGGGGATTGAGATGTAATTATTAATAGTAACATTAAGATTCTCAAAATAGTTTTGTCAATGTATTTTGTTGACAACTGGTCTGTCTTTATGCTATTTTTGTATGATTCATATAGGAAAGTTATTTAGTTTGCACAGGCGGAAGCTGAGTATATTGTTTGGAATATATGAATAATAGTCTTTTTTGCTAAAATGTACGTTTCCCGTTTTTGAAATGATGTACACATTGTATGTTAAATTTGCAAAAAAGAAAAAAAAGAGTTGACCAACTCTTAATCTGGAGAACCAGGTTCGATTCCTTGCCCCTCCGTATGAACCCTGCTAGTTGACAGTTCTCTCAGAACTCTCTCAGCTCATGGAGGGTAAGTACTGCAACCACCCTTGAATGTCTCTTTGCCTTGAAATTTATATGGTAGGGAGACCTTAGACTCAGGATACAGGGATCACACTCATCAAGCCCTGCCAGCATGCCACCACAAGTGCTGGTAGCTGATGGAAATTGTAGTCCATAACATCTGGAGTCCCAAAGGTTCGCCACCACTGCCCTACAGGGTCTCCATGAGCCAGCTGTGACCCAATGGCTTTCTGTTGTCGATTCAGCTGGTTGTGGTGGGTTTCCCGGGGGGCTGTGTGGCCGTGGTCTGGTGGATCTTGTTCCTAACGTTTCGCCTGCATCTGTGGCTGGCATCTTCAGCCGTGTATCACAGAGGGGAGTCTGTTACACACTGTGTTCAGTGAGAAGGGAATGTTTTAGTGGGGTATATATTGTCCATGTCCCCGGGTGGGGAACCAATCAGTAAGTGTTTGGGTGGAACCTGCTATGAAGATGTCAGCCACAGATGCAGGCGAAACGTTGGGAACAAGATCCACCAGACCCCGGCCACACAGCCCGGAAAACCCACCAGAACCCATGGCTTTCTCTTCCTTGTTCTTATCCCATGCACCAAAAACCCCTTTCATTAAAAGAAGAGGGGTGCAGTTTTCTCAGCCGACTCAGTTTCCCTGAATGATTCCCCGGAGTGGAGCAGATCTATCGCGGGTTTCTTAGCGGCTTGAACGAAATCGATCCGAATTACAGAACTGATAAGGATACACCTTTTGGGGGGTGAACAGCCAGCTGGCTCTTGAAATCTAGGCTGTTTCCAATGCAAATCTAAGCAGACTTAACTTGCTACTGTTGACATGAATGGACCTCAGTTAGGAATTCAGCGTCCACCTGGTTTCCTTTATTAGTTGGTGTAAAACTGCCAACCGTCGGATGCTTTTCACGATCCGCTTCCATGGCAACAATTGCCCACCGGGTTGACCCCATCGACTGAGGTGGGTTGGGTCTTTTCAAAGGTTCCAAAAAACAGCTCAGACTTCATTATTTGTCATGAAATGGGAAAGGCGTTCTTGCTTACAGCACGTCGGCCTTCGGTAGCAATTTTGCCAGAACTCCTCGGCTTTCAGGTCCATTTTGAAAGCGACCGCACTTGAGATAAATGTAAAATGGCACTTCAGAGAAGATCCGATTTATTACGACGCAAGCATTCGTGGACGGGAGTCCATCAGATGTTTAAGTGCCTCGGGTTCGTGGTTGATTCATTTATTTATTTGAGTCTTTCCGCTAAAAGATCTAAGAGGCCATTCTGATAAAACTGCAGGCGGCGAAAAGGCTTTTTCGAGACGGGAAGGTTATTTCTCCCGAGCTTCAGTATTGTTAGATGTCGGATGAGATGATTGAGAGCGTTTTCGTGCCCGACGTCGGGGTGGGGCGCCTGTCTGACCGAAGCTTCAGTAAATTCCATAATCGTTTCGTTTCTGGGAATAAAGGGGACCCCGACGACCCACCCATTTCCCCCGTCTTTCACTGAAATCTTGGTCACCCTTGTAGAAACAGCGTGATCCAAAGCAATATTTCACCTGTCTAGCTGCGTTGAAGTCAACTGAAAAGATTCTCAGCTGTTTCCTCCCATTCTAACATACTGCTTATTCTTGAGAAAGTTATGTCTGATTTGGTTGTGGAAGAGCCACTGTTTCAGGTGCTTTTTGAGCCCACGGACACCCTTGGGGTGCTGAGACCGTGCGGTGGGTGCAAGCACAAAATGGCCGCCTCGAGGCGGAACTAAACACAAGGATTCAGGGACCGAGGCTATGCATAACTCTTAAGCAGTAACTCTGCAATATTTCCGGGAAAGGTTCTGGTTGAGGGAGCAGCGGTGGCGTAGTGGTTAAGAGCAGGTGCATTCTAATCTAGAGGGACCGGGTTTGATTCCCAGCTCTGCCGCCTGAGCTGTGGAGGCTTATCTGGGGAAATTCAGATTAGCCTGTGCACTCCCCATTACGCCAGCTGGGTGACCTTGGGTTTTCGGGGTCACAGCTTCCAGAGCTCTCTCTCAGTCTCCACCCACCTCACAGGGTGTTTGTTGTGAGGGGGGGAAAGGCAAGGAGATTGTCAGCCCCTTTGGGTCTCCTACAGGAGAGAAAGGGGAGATATAAATCCAAACTCTTCTTCATACCATGCCTTTTAATTTGTGCAGCCAGTCAGATCTTTAGTGGCCCGTCATGACTATCACCACCATAGTTTGGAT
This sequence comes from Sphaerodactylus townsendi, assembly GCF_021028975.2. Classification (NCBI taxonomy): domain Eukaryota; kingdom Metazoa; phylum Chordata; class Lepidosauria; order Squamata; family Sphaerodactylidae; genus Sphaerodactylus; species Sphaerodactylus townsendi. The sequence goes on from NC_059428.1 coordinate 146,111,171, forward strand.
TTATAGCCCACTTTCCTCAACCCTAAGGAGGCTCAAAGCAGCTTACGAACTCCTTTCCCTTCCTCTCCCCACAACAGACGGCTTGTGAGGTACATGGGACGGAGAGAGTTCTGAGAGAACTGCGACTGGCCCAACGTCACCCAGCGGGCTTCATGTCGAGAGAAAGGTGGGATGTAAATCCAAACTCTTCTTCTTCTCTGTGTGTTTTTGAAGAATGGGAAAGCATAAATACCCACTGAATGTTGGGAGACAGCAGCCTCTACAGCAGGGAGAAAGCAATTAAGATGCGCTCTTTGCACCATTCAAGCACCGGTGCGCATCGTAGTCTTGGACAGGTTCTTCAAAAGCTGAATTCTCACCATTAAGATGACATTGAAGCTGCCTCCAGAAAGGGGAAAAAAGAGCATCAGGGGTTGAAAGAGATCTCTGACCGCCGGAACTGGAGGGTTCTGGCCCACTCTATCTTCACATTAATGGCAGATACCAGAGACGTGGCTAGCCCCCCCCAAAGACCACAAGGTTGTAGGCACTTTGAACTTGCAACGATTTCTGCAAATGCCAACACGTATTGGCTCCGCCGCCATCAGGATGGGGTTTTATTTTTATGAGCTTTGCAGCAAAGGACAGCGCGAATTCAGATGCGCGAGGCCTCGTCGTGGCTGGGTGGGGGATGGGCAGGCTGTCATATTTGGAGTCATGTATAGAGTTGAGTCGATTGGATTTTGATGTTGAGGCATTCATGACTGTGGTCCTTATGGTTGCACCTGTTAATACGTTCACGCTGCAAATATCGGAAAGGGATCAGAGCTGTGGTGTACTGGTTAAGAGCAGGTGGATTTTAATCTGGAGAACTGGGTTTGATTCTCCACTCCTCCACCTGAGTGGCAGAGGCTTATCTGGTCAACCAGATGATGAAGAAGAAGACTTTATTTACAGTCAATGACCAGATATATTACAAATCTCCAAAATGTCTACAACAAAACAAGAATGCAGATCTCTCTCCCGTATTCCAGCTCTTTCCACCTATATATCATTATACTTTGTAATCACACCAAACAGCATAAAAATACTAAACAAAACAAAAATATCTAAGGGGGATACCATATTCAGATCATTTTTTCTTTTTCATAATGAATAGACAGAATTTTGCTACCCATTTAGTAATATTCTCCTTCTTATCTTGTAATAGTTTTTCACAACTAACTTTATCACAACAATATGTCATTTTGTGTAGTAGTCAACCAGATATGTTTCTGCACTCCTACATTCCTGCTGGGTGACCTTGGGCTAGTCACAGTTCTCACAGAACTCTCTCAGCCCCACCTGCCTCATAAAGTGTCTGTTATGGGGAGAGGAAGGGAAAGGAGCTTGTAAGCCAGTGGTTCTTAACCTGGGGTTCGCGACCCCTTTGGGGGTCGAACGACCCTGTCACAGGGGTCTCCTAAGACTCTCTGCATCAGTGTTCTCCATTGTAAAATGGATAAATGTTAGGGTTGGGGTTCACCACAACATGAGGAACTGTATTAAAGGGTCGTGGCATTAGGAAGGTTGAGAACCACTGTTGTAAGCCATCTTGAGTCTCCTTACAGGAGAGAAAGGTGGGGTATGAATCCAAATGTGCAATAAAGGTCTTGAAATCATGGACAGTAAATGTCTGAAATGCCCAAAGGCATAAGTAGAAGACAAGTTTGGATTTATACCCCGGTTTTCTCAACTATTCGGAGTCTCCAAGGGGCTTACAAACTCCTTCCCTTCCTCTCTCCACAACAGACACCTTGTGAGGCAGGTGGGGCTGAGAGAGTTCTGAGAGAGCTGCGACTTGCCCAAGGTGACCATGTGAAGGAAGTGTTTGTCTCTAAGGTCCTGACGGAAGGAATGACATGTCTTCCTCCCTAGTATTATTTTACTATTGAAGTCCTGCTGTTCGCAACGGTTTCTTCACAGAAGACGCGTGTGCCGCTCTGTGGCAAAGGTTTCGTTTGCTGTGTAACTAATTAATTAAAACAGAAAAAAGGCACGGGGGCACGGAGACGTTCCGCTGATTAAATTAGCCATTTTTCCCCGCCGCAGATTTATAGCGCTCCTGATTAACTGGCCCACCTGAGTCCCACAATGAAAAGAAGCCCATTTTACACTCCGACGTTTCAATTGGTATATGAATGGCTTCAAATTGAACTGGAACTTTCGCGCAGCCTTTTTAATTCTCTTACAGCCCTTGCGTTTGATTCGATGGAGTTCGGGAAGGTCTGGGGCGGAGGTAGCTGGCCGGGAAAACGTTTTTGATGGGAATTTAGGGATATTACATTGGTAGGTGTCTTTAGGGATCACAACGAGGCCCTTGGAAAAGGGAGAAATCTATGTATCCTGGCACATAAACATCCTCTATTTATGTTGTAGAGCTGTTGCATGGTCAGTGTTCTAGTATTCTTCTCTGACGCTTCACTTCTGCCAGCTACAGATGCATAAACATCAGGGCTAAAGCTGTGGAGAGAATGTTGCTAGAACACGCTGCTTCTCCGGAAACCACACAGCACCCAAGTGATTCCGGCCGTGAAAGCCTTCGACAATACATCCTCTACATTGCTTTCATGTTTAAAATACATGGAAAAACTCCATACTGGTCACTGGTGTGTAGGTTTTGAGAGGGTAGCTAGGTTGGTGTGGAGTAGACAAGCCAGATTCAAGCCCAGCTGAAGAAAACGTCTGGAAGAAGATGATGACCATGAAGATTCATACCAGCCTTTCTCTCTACTAAGAAGATTCAAGGAGACTTACAAAGTCCTTTCCCTTCCTCTCCCAACGGGTTCAACTGTTAATAATGCTCAAGGAAAATATTGAAAGTGACTGAGCTGTGGAATAGTACAGAGCAGGCGTGGGTTCTAATCTGGAGAACTGGGTTTGATTCTCCATTCCTCCACCTGAGTGGCAGAGGCTTATCTGGTGAACCAGATGTGTTTCCGCACCCCTGCATTCCTGCTGGGTGACCTTGGCTACTGCCAGTTCTCTCTCAAACTCTCCTCAGGCCCACCTTGCCCTCTCAACAAGGTGTCTGTTATGGGGAGAAGAAGGAAAAGGAGCTTGTAAGCCACCTTGAATCTCCTTACAGGAGGGAAAGGTGGGATATAAATCCAAACTCTCCTTCTTCTCTTAGATCTCAGCCTGACAGTTTAATTGCCTCTCAGTTTTCTCGAACCCTCTACTTTCCCTCTTTACAAAAAGCATCGTCTGAATGTTCATCTGTGAACGTTAAGCGTCCCTGTAACTCTGCCTAGCACGCTAACATATTTGGAGTCTCTTTGGGGGCATAACAAGGGGAAAAGAGAAAATGGCGCCAGATTGCTTCCTGAAAGCATCTTTGGAAGTGGGTAAAGAGACAAATGGGGTGCCGATAAGTTAATACTGGAACAATCTTTGAAGGTACAAATGTGTTTAAGTATGTTTGGGTGAGCGAGAGATCAGGCTGTGCTTAAGACCAATTTGCCTGGTTGCTGCCATAATAAATTAAAAAAATATATTAAAATCCTAGAAACTATCGAAGGCTTTCACGGCCGGATTCAACTTGTTGTGATGGGTTTTCTGGGCTGTGTGGCCGTGGTCTGGTGGATCTTGTTCCTAACGTTTCGCCTGCATCTGTGGCTGGCATTTTCAGAGGTGTATCACCGAGGGAAGTCTGTTACACACCCTGGGACATGGACAATATATACCCCACTAAAACATTCCCTTCTCACTGGAAACAGTGTGTAACAGAGCAGCAGTGGCGTAGTGGCTAAGAGCAGTGACTAAGAGCAGGTGCACTCTGATCTAAGGGAACCGGTTTGATCTCCCCTCGCCTGTCAGCTGAGCTGTGGAGGCTTCTGGGGAATCTAGATTGGCCTGTACACTCCCCACACACGCCTAGCTGGGTGACCTTGGGCTGGGTCACAGCTGAGCTCTCCTAGCCCCACCCCACCTCCCCCCCAGGGTGTTTCAGAGGGGAAGGGCAAGGAGATTGTAAGCCCCTTTGAGTCTCCTGCAGGAGAGAAAGGGGGGATAGAAATCCAAACTCTTCTTCTTCTTCTTCTTCCCTCTGTGATACACCTCTGAAGATGCCAGCCACAGATGCAGGCGAAACGTTAGGAACAAGATCCACCAGACCACGGCCACACAGCCTGGAAAACCCACCACAACCAATCCTAGAAACTATTTGTATCCTGCTTAGGTCTTTCCTTCCCCCAAATAAGAACGTATTTTTAGCTTTACAGATTGGAAGAGGCTTGTAGCTGGTCAGAATGGTTTCCATTCTGGAGGTGATTTTATGAGGTAAGCCTCGAAATCGGGGACTCTTTGTTGATCCTGCCTGCTCCTTCTGTCTTTCCGCAGCCTCTGGCAGCTCGAAAACACTCGGAAGCAACTTGAAGATGACCTCCTGAAGGTGCAAAACCAACTTCTGGAGGAGAAGAAGAAACGGGAGCAGGCTGAAACAATGGCCCGCTGTCTGCAGAAACGCGTGCAGTTGCTTATCAAGGTAAGGTCTCTTTGCTAAAAAAAACCCCAAAGTCAGTTTTGCGTTTGCTTCCTCCTTCCGGTGGCCTGTGCTGCCTCCCCGCCTGGCGAGGAATTGTGGATCTCTGGGAAGCTTAAAAGCCGGGTGTTAAAATTACTTGGTGGTTTGATTTAGTCCGTGTTATTTATTTTTGCGTCAAGTGACTGCCAACTTGTGGCGACCCCATAGGGTTTTTCAACACAAGAGACAAAGATTGTTGTTGGCAATACACTTTTTTAAAAAAAATTGGGATGTGTTTAAAGAGAAGTTAAAGGTACAAAATAAGCAAGCGTAACAATCACAATAATCACAACTGGAAAGCATATAATAAATACAAGTATTGATTTATATAATCAGAATCAAATATAGTCTGAATCAGATTTAAGTGCTTGAATAGATCTGCATTTATCATCTTATTGATCAACATAAAAAAGTTAGCTGGTGTAATGGATAAAAACAACTTGAACCATTAATCGTTTAGGCAGCCGAATTAATTTTTACCATATTCCTATTTTGTGAGTGTTTATATGTATGTGTGTCTCTATAGAGATTGATAAACAAATACATGTAATTATATAAGCATAAAAAAGCTATTACAATGGTTCATGAAGTCTTTACACTGATCAGTTTATTAGAATGTTATATATACTTGACGTACAATTATCTGTCAATGCATATATATAGTGTGTAGATTATCTATCTATCTATCTATCTATCTATCTATCTATCTATCTATCTATCTATCTATCTATCTATCTATCTATCTATCTATCTATCTATCTATCTATCTATCTATCTATCTATCTATCTATCTATCTATCTATCTATCTATCTATCTATCTATCTATCTATCTATCTATCTATCTATCTATCATCTATCATCTATCTCTCTATCATCTCTCTATCATCTCTCTATCATCTCTCTCCATCCATCCATCCATCCATCCACCCACCCACCCACCCACCCACCCATCCATCCATCCATCCATCCATCCATCCATCCATCCATCCATCCATCCATCCATCCATCCATCCACCCACCCACCCACCCACCCACCCACCCACCCACCCACCTACCTACCTACCTACCTACCTACCTACCTACCTACCTACCTACCTACCTACCTACCTACCTACCTACCTACCTACCTACCTACCTACCTACCTACCTACCTACCTACCTACCTACCTACCTACCTACCTACCTACCTACCTACTTACTTACTTACTTACTTAAAATGCAACTCCCATTCGTCTTTGAATTCACGCTGATTTTTGGTGAAAATGTTGACTTGGTATCCCAGGTGAAAAGAAAGTTCTATGGTTTGGGGCAGACCAGTTTGACATTTCCTGCTAATTTCTCCTTTGTGGAACGTGGTTACTCCTGGTCACGTGGTTGTTCCTCGGGGTCCTCTATCCCCTTGGAGCAACATTGTGTGGAGATGAACGTTAAGTGGAAATTGGCAGCGTGGCAGCAGAGTCCTCTTTCCCAGTGGAAAATTTGCTAAGAAAGGGGCTATAAACAAAGCAACCAGGATTATAAAGCTGATTTGATTCCATTTGGAGCGCCTCACCTCGTTCTGGTTGCCCTGTCTGGTGCTGGAGATATGGTTGGGCATTCTCTTGAGGTTGACCTCAGTTTGAAATGCACTCTAAATGGATCTTGGTACGTGTTTACGTATGGTGCTGCTTCATACTGAGTCAGACGCTTCGTTCATCAAGTTCAGCATTGCCTACTCAGACCGGCAGCTGCTGTCCAAGAGTGTCAGGCGGCAGTCCTTCGCATCGCCTCGTTCTTGCTGCTTAACTGGAGATGGCGGGGATCAAACCTGCAACCTTCTGCATGCCACGCGGACACTCTGCTGCTCAGCCGCGCCCTTCTCCCTTGGTCCATTTGTTTTGTTGGTTTCATTCATTCATTCATTCATTCATTCATTCATTCATTCATTCATTCATTCATTCATTCATTCATTCATTCATTCATTCATTCATTCATTCATTTATTTATTTATTTATTTATTTATTTATTATATTTATATACCGCCCTATCCCCTGAGGGCTCTGGGCGGTGTACGACAAATTAATATTACATAAGCAATAAATAATTAATATAAATAACATCATTAAAAGCATAAAATTACAGCGTTCTACAAAAACCACTCGGCGTCCAGTATTAAAACTATCAATAAAACCCCTCTCAGAGTTATGCTGAAACTCAGGAAACATTTTTTTTTACTAAGAAATAAAAGCGGGGAGCAAGTCAGACATTCAATTTTTGCCGGTGGAGGAGAGATAGTCGATATTGGCGTGGCTGAAACCGTCCATTTCTAGTCTCGTGGAAGTTCCAGTTGAAAGCGCCTGGAAGAACGTGCCCTTTCTGTTCCCAGAACGATTGTTTTCACCGGAACGCCTTCCCTTTTACGTGGCCATCGCTTTCAACTTCAGGATTTCCCGACACGGGTTGATGGCAGTGTAATTATTCTGCCCGGGTCTGCCATTCTGCAGCGCTGCCAATCTGGAGATGCTGTGACATGTGTCTGCAGCGCAGCCTCCGGGAGCATAAAGCGAGCCGTATCGCAAGAGGGAGCTTGAGATATTTTGTGTCGGCTGCAGGGCTAACGCGCCTCTAGGATCCCAGCGAGCGATAAGGAGGAAGGAAACGGCTGTCCTTTTTCTTGGCATTTGCAGGAAGGTTTTTTGTGCGTTTCAAAATCCCCGTTCCTGACCTTGGGAAGGAAAGTGCTCCGGTCAAACCGAGCTTTGATCTCTGGGGATAAATTAAGGAGTTGTACACTCTGGCTTATGATTCATTTGCAGAGCGGCCGATGATATATGAAGATGCCTCGTTTTCTAATGTGTTTGGGGGGGATTCTCCGCCCTTGCCTCCACAAATAGATATATTTGGTCTGCCGTAAGGAGAGACTGGCATGGACGGGGTTTAGTCTGAGTCTAGAGGAGGGGTCCCCAACCTTTTTAGCATCTCTGGGCACCTTTATGACAAAAGGGGGCAGGCGTAACCGCAAAATGGCCGCCTGAGGGGGGGGGGACTTGAGCCAGCCACATGTCGGGGGGGCCAGCGAAGTGGTCAATGTGCATGGGCCATTGAACTCAAGCGACATTTCAAACAACAGCTCTGCTTAACAAAAGCCAGCGTGGTGTAGCGGTTAAGAGCAGGTGGATTCTAATCTGGAGAACCGGGTTTGATTCCCCACTCCTCCACCTGAATGGCGGAGGCTTATCTGGAGAACCAGATGTGTTTCCGCACTCCTACATTCCTGCTGGGTGACCTTGGGGTAGTCACAGTTCTCTCTGAACTCTCTCAGCCCCACCTACCTCACAAGGTCTCTGTTGTATTGCAGTTGTTGATTTTAGCACTGTAATATTGATTGCTGTAAGACGCCTGCGCCCTTCCGATAAATCACCGGTCCCTGGCTTTTTCTTACTCATGTACCCTTTGGCGTCCCATTTTCCTAAGACTGTACCCCCAAATTAGCAAACCCATTATGTAATTTTTTTCATGTACTCCCAAATCCTCTGGTGCATAACCTCAAGATTAAGAGCTTGTGTATCTAATCTGGAGGAACCGGGTTTGATTCCCCGCTCTGCCGCTAGAGCTGTGGAGGCTTATCTGGGGAATTCAGATTAGCCTGTGCACTCCCACACACGCCAGCTGGGTGACCTTGGGCTAGTCACAGCTTCTCGGAGCTCTCTCAGCCCCACCTACCTCACAGGATGTTTGTTGTGAGGGGGGAAGGGCAAGGAGATTGTCAGCCCCTTTGAGTCTCCTGCAGGAGAGAAAGGGGGGGGGATATTAATCCAAACTCCTCCTCCTCCTCCTCCTCCTCCTCCTCCTCCTCCTCTTCTTCTTCTTCTTCTTCTTCTTCTTCTTCTTCTTCTCCTCCTCCTTCTTCTCCTTCTCCTTCTCCTTCTCCTTCTCCTCCTCCTCCTCCTCCTCCTCCTCCTCCTCCTCCTCCTCCTCCTCCTCCTCCTCCTCCTCCTCCTCCTCCTCCTCCTCCTCCTCCTCCTCCTCCTCCTCCTATCGTCCCATGGATGGAACTGGTTCCCACCCACTTAACCCCCAAATCTCAAGGAATTTTTTTTAACCTAGAGTTGGAAGCCCTAGCTGGAGCCGATTTGTACAGCCCACGGACTTACACACCTCTTTGTCGCGTGCCGTTCCCGCCCCTGCCAAGCCAGACAGAAGGCTTCATTTTAATTAAAACAAAACGATCGTGTGGTTTAATATTAAATTGAGCAGATATATTACCTGTTAATAATAATAACTTTTTTTGCCGTGAAAGCTTTATAGCCCAGCCTGAGATTTAATTATCTAATTAGCGGCTTCCGAGGCAAAAGTCTTTTGGAGTCTGAATGGCCGAAAATGGAAAAGATTCCGGGGGTGGGTGGGTGGGTAGGGGAGACTGAAGTTTCTTTATTTCCAAATCTAATTTCTTATGCCTTGGGAATGTAACATTCTATACTTGCAGGAAACCTTTCTTTCAAAGGTGGCTATATGGTTGTACATGCTATGACCCTTTCCTTCCCTATACCCGGTAAACGTTGTGTGGGTTTATTCCAAGGAAGCCCACGGGGCTTGAAAAATCCCATTGGTCTGTCCTTTCAGGGTTCAGAAAAGGACGGGACCTTCTTTCTTTGGCTGTGGATCAAGGACAGAGCTGCAGATGTCACAAGGGGGTGAATTTATCATTCACTATATATATATATGTTTGCTTTCTGCTGCTGGCATTGGGACTTCTCCCTGTGGTTTGATGGCTCTGTTGGAAACAGTTATATTTCAAGACGTGGCTTGTTATCTGGGACTGGAGTTTTAGACGATCAAGAATTGTTCTGGTGAATAGCACTTGTCTTTATCAGCCCTCTAGGACAGTGGTTCTTGACGTTCCTAATGCCACGACCCTTTAATACAGTTCCTCATGTTGTGGTGACCCCCAACCCTAACATTTATCCATTTTACAGGTGGAGAACACTGATGCAGAGAGTCTTATGCGACCCCTGTGAAAGGGTCGTTCGAGCCCCAAAGGGGTCCCAACCCACAGGCTGAGAACCACTGCTCTAGGAGGCAATGTCAGGGGAGGAACTGGTTGGCCACTGTCTGAGATTGTGTGGTGGATTAGATGGACCTTCACTGGTCTGATCTACTAGGGTCCTCTGATGTTCTTATGAAGGCCTTGGCCTCTATGCCCTGTTGTTGGCCCTACAGAGGAATTGATTGGCCACCATGTGAGACAGGAAGCTGGACTAGATGGACCGTCACTGTTCCCATCCTGCAAGGCTCTTCTGATGTTCTTCTCAGGAGTCTCCTTCTTTGGAGGTTTTTAAAGAGAGGCTGGATGGCCATCTGACAGGTGTGCTTTGATTGTGTGTTCCTGCATTGCAGGGGGTTGAGCTTGATGGCCCTTGGGGGTCTCTTCCAACTCTATGATTCTATGAAGCTGGATGTGTTTTTGGCCAGGCATGGTGGCTGCTGAAAGATTCTTGACCAGGCTAGCAAGTCAAAAGCCGAAACAGTGAGGATCATAACCCGAGAAAGACTTCTCTATATAGCTTCTATACCAGTGGTGGCGAACCTTTGGCACTCCAAATGTTCATGGACTACAATTCCCATCATGGACTACATTCCCAATTGGCCATGCTGGCAGGGGCTGATGGGAATTGTAGTCCATAATATCTGGAGTGCCAGAGGTTCGCCACCACGGTTCTATACGTTCCCTTTTGCAATCAAGAAGGGGGCTTTCCACACTACAGAAGGGAGCTAAGGTCGACTTGATTCCCTTCAGTGGGGGGCAATTCCAGGCTGTCCGCACAGCAACTTGCTTGGCCCACTGGAACCAAGCTAAGTGGGCGGGATCATCTTGGTGCCTGTTTTGCTCCTCGATTATGATTGGAGCTTGTGTTACCATGGGAAACGGGAGCGTTCTTTTTTTTTTTACAGTTTTTACAGTTACATGCCCGCCACAACTCTCCCGTTCTGCGCATGCCACAAAAGGGGCGCCTGATTGGTTGAACGGATGAGGTGTCGTTTCGATGCGTCCGCACTTCGAAGCTTCGAAGCGGTATCGACCTTGTTCCAGCAGAAAGGTGCAGTTCATAACTGCGACAGGGATGTTGCAGTTCTGAGGGGGGGGGGGGACTGAGACAAAACAACATTGAGCTCAGTTGCAGTGCGGATACACTGAGGTGAACCTAGATAGAAACCAGTACAACTCTGTCAGTGCGGAAAGCCCCAAGGTGTGCTTTTTTTGACACCAGCTGCCATTCTTTGGACGGCTGACGATAATCTCTCCGGGTTTCTGCGCCTGGTGCAAAGGATGCCCGGAACCCGGGCATCTCTGGGGTGCTATTCCATTTCCTGTATCGGTCGCTCTTTTCTACGAAAGGGGGCAGTGGAAATCACATATAAGATAAGCATGTTTTCGTAACGCACCGCAATACCTTCAACCAGATATAACGACAACAAATCTGAATCTCAATGTCCTCAGGGTTTTTTCCCCCCCTACACTGTCTCCATTCTCGCTGGAACCGTTTTCTATTAAGACTGTGATGAGAATCGCGCGGCTCTCCAAATGTAAGATTGCTGTCATTTTCCACCAAGGCGGGATAACTTATGCTGATTTATGGTGTGTCTCGTCATTATGCTCATTGCGAGATGATGGCGGGCATGCTTGACATTTAGAAACCCCGTGTTTGGGCTGCGCTGTTTTATTTTGAGACCTTTATTAAGCGCCTCCCCGTCAAAGGGTTTTAATTGCCGCTGATAGCTAAAGAGTATAATTACTTGAGTGACAGATCATGTCTATAATAGGCAAATGGAGATTAGCTTCCAGAAGTAGGTGAATACAGGGCCTTTCTAGGGAGTGTCAAAATTTTATCTGTCCATCTATCTACATACATACATGCATACATACATAGAGGAGAAAAAAAGGATTTGGATTTACATCCCCTCTTTCTCTCCTGTAAGGAGACTCAAAGGGGCTTACAATCTCCTTTCCCTTTCCCCCTCACAACAAACACCCTGTGAGGTGGGTGGGGCTGAGAGAGCTCCAAAGAACTTTTTAAGAAGCAAGCCTTTATTGGCATAGACAACAGTACAACAGTAATAAAAAACAGATTAAAAGCATATACAATACAGGTCTAAGGAAATCTACTGGCGTTTGGTAATTTCCAGGAGAAAGTCTGCCACTATCGTACAGAGAGAAGGATCAGAGTTGTCCAACAAGTAGTGTAATCTAATTAAATTGGGGAGATGGGGTAAATGTAAAGGAGTAAGATTCACATACTTGGATCTGATTTCCTTGAATCCGAGACAGTGTAGTAATTGGTGGGCCAGAGATTCAACTGAGCCATCGTTACATGGACACAATCTTTTAGCCTTTTCTTGCTTATTAAATCTGCCATGTAACAAGGCAGAAGGCATAACATTAAACCTGGCGAGCATTATGGCTCTCCTTTGAACAGGGTTTATTAAGCAATACAGATAGTGTGCCAAGTGGCCCCGTTCAAATGGGAGAGAAAAATACAGGGGGGAACACGTTTTCTTGGCTGCGGTGATTAGGGTAGAGAACTCTCTATCCAATAGTTGACCTACTCAGAAGAACTGTGACTGGCCCAAGGTCTCCCAGCTGGCATGTGTGGAAGTGTACAGGCTAATCTGGTTCCCCAGATAACCCTCCACAGCTCAAGTGGCAGAGTGGGGAATCAAACTGGGTTCCCCAGATTAGAGTGCACCTGCTCTTAATCACTAAACCATGCTGGCTCTCCATATGTAATTTGTAGTCCATCTTTCTGACTGAAACTCAAGTGAATTGCATGGAATTACTCAGGCCTCTCCCACACATGAAGAATAATGCACTTTCAATCCGTTTTAACACTGGAAAATTGCACGTGTCCAGGGGAGGTTTGTGTCAGCGATTAAACGGGAAGACAGAACCTTCAAGAAGAAGAATCCTGCATCTGAAAGTTTCCTGTGAACAAGAGAGGTAACTGTAGTGGTGAATTACCTTTTTGGGGGGTTCTTTTTCTTTCAAAGACAGGGCAATTCTCTTTGCCTGCAGCTTTCCGGTTATCTGGTAACCTTAGCTGATGGCCAAGGTGTTTAACACCACGGTGATACGAGCCATTTAGGTAACACTAAATCAAAATAAGGACGGCGGCCCTTCCCGTGGGGCTTTCTCGGGGCCTTCAAGAGCCGTTCCTCATCCAGAACGGCTAATGGATTCTGCTTTCTCCGAGGAAAGGAAGGGAAAAAAAAGAACATTAATATCTCTCTCGCCGCTTGGAGGTTAGTTTGCGAAAATTAGAAATACATGAACAAGAGAGAGATTTATTTGACCTTCATTATCTACATCTCCCCTGGGATGCGTCGTCTTCTGAGGGTTACAGGAGCTGGAATATTTTATACCCAGTATCAAGAAACTAGATTAATCCAGCGTTGCGACTGAGCATTTCGACACGGGCCAAAGACGGGGCCATCCAGAGTCTGGGTTTTTCTTGGCGGCTCCAGAAGACGTCTATGTGCATCTGTTTTGCTCTCTCTGGCTTGTCGCAGTGGGAGCATTGAAGCGCGAAGCATCTCTGCCTAAGTTGTGGCGGAAATAAGAAGGGGCGAGAGGAATGAAATGATTTGATGGTAGGCTGGCACCTGCTGAACCGTGGCTGGGCTCCAGGAAGACCAAATGGGCATGATCCCATGATTGAGTTAAAACCTTGAAAGCCAGTGTGGTGAAGTGGTTAAGAGCAGGTGGACTCTAATGTGGAGAACCAGACTTGATTCCCCACTCCTCCACCTGAGTGGCAGAGACTTATCTAGTGCACCAATGTCTATGTATTATGACCACATATAGCCAGCAGTAATTTTGCTAGCTTCTGTCAGTATCCGATGACGTTTAAGTGAGTTAACTTAGCTGAAGGAATGTCCTATAGTTACAGAAAGACCATGTATATATTTTAGTATTTAGTATTTTAGTACCAGTGTCTATAATTGTGAGCAATAATGGGCAAATTTTGTATGCTGATTTTGTATGTTTATTTTATGCCAATAAAGGCTTGTGACTAGTGCACCAGATGTGCTTCCGCACTCCTACATTCCTGCTGGGTGACCTTGAGCTAGTCACAGTTCTCTCAGAACTCTCTCAGCCCCATCTACCTCACATGGTGTCTGTTGTGGGGAGAGGAAGAGAAAGGAGTTTGTAAGCCACCTTGAGTCTCCTAACAGGAGAGAAAGGGAGAGTATAAATCCAAAATCCTCCTCCTCCTCCTCTTCTTTTTTTCTTCTTTCTCTTCTTCTTCTTCTTCCTTTTCTTCTTCCTCTTCCTCTTCCTCTTCCTCTTCCTCTTCCTCTTCCTCTTCCTCTTCCTCTTCTTCTTCTTCTTCTTCTTCTTCTTGTTCTTCTTCTTCTTCTTCTTCTTCTTGGTTGTCCACATTTTCCAAAATATTGCCTTGGCAGTCGCTGCCACAACCCAACAATCTTTGCTGTGTGATTGAAGGTAACCCTCAGCAGCCATTTTGTTTGGCTCCACCTCCCATGTCTGTTATTTTGGGGCAGCCATTTTGTGATGTCGGCCGCCATGGTGGGTCAGAATCCCAAAGGTTGATGACCCCTGATCCACACGCTGTTCATCATGGTGGCCGTTCCCCAGCGTTCTCAGCTTTCATCCTCCGCGAGTTTGTTCTCTGTGGAGATGGACGGGATAGGAATGTGATAATAAAAACAAGTAACTCCAGCATCATTTTCCATGAGTCATTTTTTCTTTTTGCTGCCACTGTATCCCTTTGATTTGTTGTAATTGTTTGGCATAATGGTGTGTGCTTGGCGGTTTGGGGAACGCCAGTGGAAACGTGGGGCGTGCATCGAAGAATTCAATACACTGCTGTTATAAAATTCTCCTCTGGCCTTTGTAGACGGATCTCTCTTCGTGGCTGCAAAATTTAATTCTCGGCATTAATGTGTTGTGCTTCAAGACTGGGAGACGGATGCGAAGTTTTGTTTTTAAAAGAAACAGCGCGGCAGGACCGAAAGCAATCTCCCTTTTGTTTGTGTGTTTGTTGGGAAATGCCATTTGCAAAGTTATTAGACTGATCTTGTTTGGAAATATTATTGCATTATTCTTTCGGGGAGAGCAACGTGTAATTCAGTGATGGGAAGAGAGAAAGCAATTTCTAGAAATATAGCAGGGTCTGAACAAAACATCTTATCCGTGTCGCTCTTTTAGAAGACGTTTGCTATGGTGGCGTGTCTTGTGGGGGCGGAGGTGGAAACGGAGATGGAAAGCCCCTGACCTGCTTTCAGCAGTCAAAATAACATGGAAAGGGTTAGTAGTAGTGTGGAATTGTGACCTTTGTGTGTCAAGAGCAGCAGTGGCGTAGGAGGTTAAGAGCTCGTGTATCTAATCTGGAGGAACCGGGTTTGATTCCCAGCTCTGCCGCCTGAGCTGTGGAGGCTTATCTGGGGAATTCAGATTAGCCTGTACACTCCCACACATGCCAGCTGGGTGACCTTGGGCTAGTCACAGCTTCGGAGCTCTCTCAGCCCCACCTACCTCACAGGGTGTTTGTTGTGAGGGGGGAAGGGCAAGGAGATTGTCAGCCCCTTTGAGTCTCCTGCAGGAGAGAAAGGGGGGATATAAATCCAAACTCTTCTTCTTCTTCTTCTTAAGTGAGCAGAAAAGAGGGACCCCCAGTCTGTCTCCCCCTTCCACACCACCCCATAAGATTACAGGCGAGTTTTTTGACCTTGTATGGAAACACTGGTCTTTAGGATCCACTTGGATCCTCTGGAATCCATTTCCCCCTTTTAAGAAATAAATCACTTTTCAGAAGTTGCTTTTGGTGCAGTGGTTAAGAGCAGGTGGATTCTAATCTGGAGAGCCGGGTTTGATTCCCCACTCCTCCACCTGCATGTTGGAGGCTTAGCTGGTGAAGCAGATGTGGTTTCACACTCCTACGTTCCTGCTGGGTGACCTTGGGCTAGTCACAGTTCTCTCCGAACTCTCTCAGCTCCACCTGCCTCACAAGGTGTCTGTTGTGGGGAGAGGAAGGGAAAGGAGCTTGAAAGCCACCTTGAGTCTCCTTACAGGAGAGACAGGTGGAGTATAAAGCCAAACTCTTCTTCTTCCTTGAAACGCCACAATGCTGTATTTCCATGCAGATAAGAAGAAGAAGAAGAATTTGGATTTATATCCCCCCTTTCTCTCCTGCAGGAGACTCAAAGGGGCTCACAATCTCCTTGCCCTTCCCCCCTCACAACAAACACCCTGTGAGGTGGGTGGGGCTGAGAGAGCTCCGAGAAGCTGTGACTAGCCCAAGGTCACCCAGCTGGCGTGTGTGGGAGTGCACAGGCTAATCTGAATTCCCCAGAGAAGCCTCCACAGCTCAGGCGGCAGAGCTGGGAATCGAACCCGGTTCCTCCAGATTAGACACACGAGCTCTTAACCTCCTACGCCACTGCTGCTCCTTGTGTTCGTCCCCAGTAAAAGAGCATCATCAGAGTCCAGAGGCATCGTAAGAGACTGGGAAAGTTTTCGGCACGTGAGCATTTGAGCTTGAAAGCTCCCTTCGTCAGATACAGTGAAGGGTGCTTTGGCTCTTATATACCTCTAAACCGAACATCGTGTAGGTTTCTAAGGTGCTACTGGATTTACTCGCCACAGGTTGGCAGCCACTGGACAGAAATTTCCACCCCCAGCCAACCATGTCTTTCCAGAGATTTCTCAAGGGCCGCAGACCGGTCCTAAATAGCAGCTGCGATATGTTGTATTTGGAAAAGCACAATTAAAAATTGCAGAAGGCTGCAGGCTTAAAATTATTAGGTTCCTGGGAGCTTATTAACTTGGTGTTCGAGCAAGCAGCTCTTAAAGTATATTTAAATCCTCCGCTTGACTTGCGAGGAAACGCAGTCTGTCGCCCGGGAAGAGAGAGGGGTTAACCAGATGCCGCAAGTCCCCCAAACAATTAGAAGCCCTTTACCAGTTCTTATATCTCTCTGATGATTGCATTACAAAATCTAATATCGATTTTGTAATGCAAGGAGGGCTGTCATTAGCCCAGGCGGAGGTGTTTGGTTTTTCGAATAATTGCAAGCCCTTGAGGATATGTGAGATATCGGGGATAAGATTTCCTGTCTTGAGTAGTTTGTGATTTCACGATAGCTGTTCTTCGGGGTTTTAAGCCTCTGAAAGAAACTTTTGCTACAACCCCCTCAGAGTAGCATTGTGTTGCCACAGATATAGCCAAGAAAATATTTTTTAATCTGTATGTGGATTGGCTCTGCTTTCTGTGATGGCCATTTTGTGGTTGGCTCTGCCTCTTGTGGTGGCCATTTGGTAGTTGGTCCTGCCTCTTGTCAGGACTATTTTGTGGTTGGCTCTGCCTCCTGTGGCAGCCATTTTGTGGTGAGGTCTGCCTCCTGTGGCAGCCATTTTGTGGTGAGGTCTGCCTCCTGTGGCAGCCATTTTGTGGTGTATTGGCTCTGCTTTCTGTAATGACCATTTTGTGGTTGGCTCTGCCTCCTGTGGCAGTCATTTTGTGGTGAGGTCTGCCTCCTGTGGCAGCCATTTTGTGGTGAGGTCTGCCTCCTGTGGCTGCCGTTTTATTGCTTTACCCATCACTTTGTGTCAGATTTCAAAACCTACCCAGGTTCAGAAAGGTTGGGGACCTTTGATATATTAAAGTATAGGTAGCCAGGCAGTGGTGGGATCCAAAAAAATTTAGGTTCCCATGGTGGTGGGATTCAAACTGTGGAGTAGCACCAATGGGGCTGGGTGGGGCATTCTGGGGGCGTGGCTGGGCATTCCGGGGGTGGGGCATTCCTGGGCGGGGCTGTGGCAAGGATGCAGCCGCTGCGCCGGGCGGGAAACGAATGCACGCAGGCGCAGGCTGCTGCACACACCGGTGCACCTCCTGCTAGCTTCAAGTTCTGCGTGCTACTGCTGAGAGGAGGGGCGTAACTAAAGCAAAAATCACGTGGCAAAATCACCCATTAGTAACCCCCTCTCGGCACACACAAATAATTAGTAACTTACTCTCGGGAACCTGTGAGAACCTGCTGGATCCCACCTCTGTAGCCAGGTATAGGTATAGTATAGGTAGCACCCAGCTTATACTTCACAACACTTATTAGGCAGACTATTTTTATGAGGTGGTTTGCCACTGCCTTCCCCATTTTTCCACACTTTACCAAACTCAGAAAAAACGGGACGTTAGCCTTTCGTCAGTGTATACAGTTGTATATATACAAAACAGAAGCATAAATCTAGCTTCCTCCTGTAGGTTTTTAAAGCTAATTTTGCTAATGATGCAGTAAAATACATCAGTTCCGCGATAATAAAAAATGGCTAATGGCCTTCGGCTTTTATTTAAGCGCTGGTTAAGTAATTGGAGGATTGTTGCCTGGTAATTATTGTGATGTAGCATCTGTATTTAAAGTTCAATTGCATCTTTTGTTAGCCTCTTGGCTGACGGGGATCGGGAGTGTCCCTTTTAAAAACAATCTCAAATTAAAAGGTCCGCCTGTCTCCGCCACTTAATTTCTTACGGCATTCTCTTCCTGTTCTCCGGGTCAATATCCGTAATTGGTCGTGGCCCAGCCTGGGTTTTAAGACGGAGTATCCAAAATGAGACGGCAATTGGTTTCTTTCCTCGCGGATATTTTTTTCCCCCCTTGCAGGTCGCAAAACCGGTAGTTCGGCTGCTTTTGAATGGTGACTGGAATGGTTGGTTTGTTTTCTGAGATTCTCCCTTTATCTTCATGCTAGTTTTTGTATCAAATGCTTCTCCAAACCACGATTGCTATGGAAAGTCCAGGAGTTACGGGC
The DNA here is from genome assembly GCF_021028975.2 of Sphaerodactylus townsendi. Taxonomy (NCBI): domain Eukaryota; kingdom Metazoa; phylum Chordata; class Lepidosauria; order Squamata; family Sphaerodactylidae; genus Sphaerodactylus; species Sphaerodactylus townsendi. The sequence continues at coordinate 146,129,522 of NC_059428.1, forward strand.
ATTTCTTGTGCACCATGGATACGGTGACCAGCCGTCCCGATTTTCGCGGGACACTCACGCTTTTGCGTAGAGTGTCCCGCGTCCCGCCGGGCTTATGCCATTGTCCCGATTAGGGACAATGGCCCGCAGCAGCACACTGCCTTTTGCGGCGGCGCTCCCCAGTCAGGAAACAGGGAAGCACCCCAGAAGGCACTGCAGCTGCCGCAGTGCCTTCTGGGGTACTTCCCTCCTGACCGGGGAGCGCCGCGCAAAAGGCAGTGTGCAGGTGCGCGTGCGCGCGCCCCGCTTTTTAATAAGAAGAATCTGGTCACTTTAACCATGGAGTCAACTGCTTTGGTCCAGAATGTTTAAATCATGAGTCTCCGACGTGGCGACCGGAGGCATCGTGGTGACCAGTGGCACCCGCCAGCATTTTTCCTGGCTTCTGCCAAGTGTTTTCCGAATGGCGTGAAGCTCATTTAATGGTGTATCTGATGAAAAGCTGTGGCGGCCATTCTAGGACTGGCTCCGCCTCCTTCAGCAGCCATTTTGTGCCCGTGTCCACCATGCTAGGTCAGGATTCCAAAGGTATCTTCAGGTTTGAAAAGTCCCGAGACCCCTGTTTTAAATGGTTCATTCATGTGCCAAATAAGTACGTTTCTTCCTCGTGTTTCAGCCATGAGGAAAAGCGGGATACAAATAATTTTTTAAGCAGCTCTAATGGTTGTCGGGGAGAACTTGGAAGCATACTAGTCATGTTGGTGAAGGATCATGTTACCGCCAGGAAAATAGCCAAAATATTTTCCTGAGTCGAGTTACCTGAACTACACTGGCTAAGGATCAGAACAAAGAGACCAGTGTTGTCCGAAAGCCTCCGCAAGGCATGGAAAGAACGTGTACATACAAATGTGCTGACATTTTACATGGTTTCCTTATTGCCTTTGTCCCTTTTAAGGTTTAATATAAGCCCCCTCAATGCTGAATTTATTAGCTGCCCAATGTTTAGGATTATACTTTAGTTAAATTAAGGTTTTGCTACTGTCAGTTTAGGATACTCTTGCTTATAGGTATATGTGCTTGTACTGTATTGAAGGTTCGTTAAGGTTTCCTCTAATGTTTAAGTTTAGAAATGTTATTTTAAATATTTGTATCTATGGGTAAAAGCAATAGCTTGTAACAGCTGATATTAAGAATGAAGCTAGCATTTGAGTTCAGTTTGGGCCAACACCCGGTAGATCTCTTTAGTGGAAACAAAGACCCCTTTGGATTTACAAATTGAATCTGATGACGGCACCCCAGATATCCCAGCCGTTGAAGAACGTGCCGAGATCACCATTGGACCATTTGAACTTTCTTTTGTTGCGGGACTGAGGCGCGGGAGCCTCAGGTCATAACTCAAGGAAGCAGCCCATCTGATAACCAGATTCCTGGGTGCGTTAAACAGGCTCATCCAGTTTTATGAATGGACTCTCTCTGCTCTCCATTTCAGCACTAAGGTAAAGTCCCACAGGTAGACTCCTGACAGCAAGATTTCATGGTCCCATTCACAAAGTTGTAATTGTATCTTTTCCTTTATGTGTTGATGGTTCTATATTGTTGTATGGTAAGGGACCTGCCCCCTTACCTGCCCCTTTTCTGCACTCTTACCTGCCCCTTGCCCCTTTTTTTGATGTTTGTGTATAAAAGTTCTAGCGCTTGGTTACGAGGGCGCGATTCCCCTGCCCGAGCTGCAATAACCACTTCCGAATAAAATACTTTGCTTTTGAAGAACACCGGCTTCCTGCGCCTCACTACGTTGCCTGAGCTGAAATCACTTAATGTTGCCCGAGCAGCAGTGGTAACAATCAGAAAGGGGAATGTGTGTACAAGCGATCAATAACCTTTACGATATATTGTGTTTGTGATTTGGGGCTGGACCCCAGGGGGGTTAGAGTTTGGGAAGGAACGATCTCCAGTGGGGTATAATGCCACCAAGGCCCCTTCTGAGAGAACTGGGGCTGGCCCAAGGTCACCCAGCAGGAATGTAGGAGTGCAGAAATGCATCTGGTTCACCAGATAAGCCTCTGCCACTCAGATGGAGGAGTGGGGAATCAAACCCGGTTCTCCAGATTAGAATTCACCTGCTCTTAACGACTACACCACGCTGTCAACCCAGGGTCTCGGTGTAATGGCCAGGTTCATCTGTCCAGTTGCAATCCAGGTCAGCATTTTGCAGGGAGAAATGTCTAAATGTTGCACCTGAGGTCGGATTGCTCATTCTGTCTCCCTTATAGGGAGCCTCTGGAGAAGGTCTCCCGTCGAGAACCGTCAGAGCCCATTGCCCGTTGGATTTGCGGAGGATTAAAGTTAATTAAAGAGTTCTTCCCTTCCTCCCATTTTCTCCTATCTTCCAGCTATTTACATGCTAATGGAGGTCTTGCTAGGGAGAATAGGAAAGGTGTGAGCGCCGGGGTATTATCATGCGAGGAAACAGCGGAAACTAATGAGATGAGGATTTTATTTATATATATAAATAAATGAATTGAAAGTCTGCGACGCTGTCGGTTTTAATATATTTTTTTGGGCATATTTTTCCAGGAGTGTGTGATCTGACTGAATATAATCCACTCCATTAAGGTTACAACTTTTGCCGTAGGAAGAAAAAAAAAGGCCTACATTATACAGCGATATCCGAGCAGACGTGATTTCATAAGTAAAGAGAGTGACGTAAGGGAGGGGAGGGAGCGGGCACGTTTCAAATGTAATGTTGTTTACTTCTTTGTCCCAGGGGAAAAAACCCGAACCACCGATTTTTTTCGGGCCGGGTTTGGCATTGCTCCCAGGAAATATAAGTGTGTGGAAAAGTAATAGAGAAGTGAGGATTTTCAACAGCTCTGCATACCATTTTATTTTTCTTTGTTTGCTTAATTGCCTCGGGCCAAGATTGTGAAAAGGGGAAGCAGGGAAAAAATATATCTCCCTAAATAATCACGCAAGCAAATCCAAAACAGATGTCCCTTCCGGACCCTTCTTCGCTTCCCCTCTGACAAGATCAAGCTAGCCCCGGCTATTCAGGTCAGGTCATTTTACAACTTATGGCCCCTTCCGCACGTGCAAAATAATGCACTTTCAGTCCACTTTCACAATTGTTTGCAAGTGGATTTTGCTATTCCGCACAGCTTCAAAGTGCACTGAAAGTGGATTGAAAGTGCATTATTCTGCATGTGCGGAAGGGGCCTTAGTCTAAAAAGACAAAAACAGAGATTTCTTCTTTTTGTGTGTCTTGTCTGCCAAACCCAGAAGCCCATTCTGCTTCGCAAAGCCCACCTTCAAACATTTTATTTGCAGTGGCCGGATCTGCATGCCTTTACTCCATCTTCCACAGAGGTAAACAAGTCCTCCGTCTGCGTGTGAGTGTATCCTGGTCCTTTCTAGCTCACCTGCTTTTGGTTTCCAAGAACTGAGCAAAAGCGGCAGGAATATTTCTCTGCGGGGAAAGGGAGTTTTCAGGGATCTTTGCTCCCCTAGGGAATTAGTAGAGCCAGGGCAGTGATGGCGAACCTTTTTGAGACCGAGTGCCCAAATTGCAACCCCAAACCCACTTATTTAGTGCAAAGTGCCAACACTGCCATTTAACCTGAATACTGAGGTTTTAGTTAAGAAAAAATGGTTGGCTCTGAGGCGTGTGTTACTCGGGAGTAAGCTTGGTGGTAGTTGTTGGCTTTGCTTTGAAGCAACTCTTCGAATGGGTGAATCACGACCCTAGGAGGGTTTACTCAGAAGCAAGCCACATTGCCAGCAACCAAGCTTACTCCCAGGTAAAGGATCACGCTTTAGTTCTTTGCATGAAAATCAGTGGGTTTTAACCGTGCTTAACAGGGTTACCTACACTGCTTCCCCAAAACTAGGTCTTAGGTTTAATGCTAATAATCGAGCCCAGCAGCCCAGGCCAGCCTAGATGTGTGTGTGTGTGTGGGGGGGCAATTTCCCCCCTACACAATGAACTCTGTTTGTGCGGGCCCACAGAGAGGGCTCTGAGTGCCACCTCTGGCACCCGTGCCACAGGTTCGCCATCACTGAGCTAGGGAACATCGGCCTTTTGGCGTCACCCCCCCTCCTTGGAAGATGTTTGCTCTTTGGAGAGCGACCTTTGTTTGCTGTGTTACAAAACCAAAAGATCTAGTGGGGGTCCTTTTCAAACCTGAAAGCAAACATATAGACCGGGCAGAGACAAGGAGAATAAAAAAAACGTGAAGAATTGCAAGCCGTCCTGTGGAAAAAAACACCTTGTTTTTCTCTGCAGCTTTGAAAAGTCTGAAAAGCATTTCAGAAACAACAATAGAGGGGAGGGGGAGAACGATAAGGAAGGCGAGAGAGATTTTGGGATTTTGATGTTCGTTTTTTCCCCCCTGCAAGTGGTAGTCTGAGTTCTTTGTTTTCCGATTCCAGAGGGGCTTGATGCTATAGAAACAACCGTTCTTGGCTAGAATTCCTTTCTTGCAATATATAAGGAATAAATTAAATCCCAGGTGTCTGGAATCTGATCGATGTGGTCGTCCAGGTCTGTGGAGGGAGCCGTGGGGATGTCTCCTGGACTTTGGAGGGCATCAACTACCTGGAGGGGAATTTTAAAAAGTATTGGTGGTGTTAGAATTTACAGAATTTAGAACAATGTTAACAATGTTAGAATTGTTAGAATTGGTGGTGTTAGAATTTACAACCTTGCATGAAGTTGCAGCAAGAGAGAGTTTAACGAACAGTCTAAAAACTCTATGCTGGGGATCATTAGGAAAGGAATTGAGAATAGAACTGCAAAGATTGTCATGCCCTTATATAAAGCCGTGGTGCGACCACACTTGGAGTCCTGTGTCCAGTTCTGGTCGCCGCATCTCAAAAAGGATATTGAGGAGATGGAGAAAGTGCAGAGAAGGGCAACAAGGATGATTGAGGGACTGGAGCACCTTCCCTATGAGGAGAGGCTGCAGCGTTTGGGACTCTTTAGTTTGGAGAGGAGACGACTGAGGGGGGATATGATTGAAGTCTATAAAATTATGCATGGGGTAGAAAATGTTGACAGAGAGAAAATTTTCTCTCTTTCTCACAATACTAGAACCAGGGGGCATCCATTGAAAATGCTGGGGGGAAGAATTAGGACTAATAAAAGGAAACACTTCTTCACGCAACGTGTGATTGGTGTTTGGAATATGCTGTCACAGGAGGTGGTGATGGCCACTAACCTGGATAGCTTTAAAAGGGGCTTGGACAGATTTATGGAGGAGAAGTCGATCTATGGCTACCAATCTTGATCTTCTTTGATCTGAGATTGCAAATGGCTTGACAGACCAGGTGATCGGGAGCAATAGCTGCAGAAGGCCCTTGCTTTCACATCCTACATGTGAGCTCCCAAAGGCACCTGGTGGGCCACTGCGAGTAGCAGAGAGCTGGACTAGATGGACTCTGGTCTGATCCAGCAGGCTTGTTCTTATGTTCTTATGGTAGTTGGAAACGGTTGCTCCTTGACTCTGCTGAGGAAAGATGTTAGGTGTTCTGTTCCACCAAAAAGGCTCTGACTGAAATGTTTAATGTCACAGACTATGCCTCAAATTGTAACCAAACATTGGCACTGGTTTTATGCCTAATAAAGGTTTTGGATTTGGATTTGGATTTGTAACCAAACGAAGAACTGCGAACATATTGATGCATAGAAGTGATGTTTTGTTTACGTATAAAGTCTGTTTCTCTCTCAGTTCAAGCAAAGCTCTCTTATGTTTAATGGTCTCTGAGGTAAAAAGGCTGGTCTTCAGCTAGAAAACTATTCCTGTCGTACAATGGTGCACAAAGCTACATTCTGCTGGTTACTCTGCGAAAAAAGGTGTCCGACCCTGGGGTACTACTGATTTCACAGGCAAGCCATTTTTGTGGGGTAGTTTGCCATTACTTTCGCCGGCTATTCTTTACCCCCTAGCTATGAGCTAGGTACTCATTTACCGACCAAGGAATGGATGGATGGCTGAGTTGACCATGAGCCAGCTGCCAGGATATTTGACTCACAAGGGGCTCGAACTCGAATATCGCAAGAAAGGAAGTGCAAGCACTAAACCACTATGCCACGCGGCTCCTTACTCTGCAAACAGGATTATATAGAAATATACCTGTTGAATTTAAAAAGTGTTGATGGAAAGAGAAAAGGGTTGGAAACGGCAGTGAGAGAGGCAGCTGAGAAGCGATTGGAAGCTGGGCGTGAGGCGGAAGACCTTTGAGAAGAAGTCGTGAAGGAAGCAACCAGTTGAGGACGACTGAGAGGTTGAAGACCACGAGAATCTCCCATCAAAGAGAAGGCAGAAGAAAGAGGATGGACAACCTAGGACAAGACTAGAGCAGAGGTCTACAGTGTGGTTCTGGTGTCATCTGATGTTCTTATCAGGGGAAGGCCTTATCCTCTGTGGCCTGTTGTGGGCCCTTCAGATGGTTGACCACTATGTGAGATGGGGTGCTGGACTAGATGGACTTTCATTGGTCTGATTCAGCTGGGTTCTTCTGATGTTCTTGTCATTGTACCACTCTACTCTGCACTGGTCAGACCTCACCTAGAGTACTGTGTTCTGTTCTGGGCACCGCAATTTAAGAAGGATATTGATGAGCTGGAATGGGTCCAAAGGAGGGCCACCAAAATGGTCAAAGGTCTGGAATCCATGCCCTATGAAGGGAGGCTTAGGGAGCTGGGGATGTTTAGTCTGGAGAAGTGAAGGTTAAGGCGGGACATGATAGCTATGTTTAAATATTTGAAGGGAAGCCATGTTGAAGAGGGAGCAAGCTTGTTTTCTGCTGCCTCAAGAGAGTAGGACCAGGGGTAATGAGTTCAAGGTGCAGGAAGAGATTCCACCTAAACATGAGGAAGAACTTTCTGACAGCAAGGGCTGTTTGACCATGGAATGCACTACCTCGGAGTGTGGTGGAGTCTCCTTCTTTGGAGGTTTTTCATGAGGGGCTGGATGGCCATCTGTCAGGAGTGCTTTGATTGTGTGTTCCTACATTGCAGGGGGTTGGACTTGGTGGCCCTGAAGGATCTCTTCCAACTCTAAGATTCTACGAACTAGGCTAGGGCCAAGAGTTCAGCACCATGGACAGCTGCCTCAGAGACTAGGACACGCAGTAATGGATTCAAGGTGCAGGAAAAGAGATTCCACCTAAACATTAGGAAGAACTTCCGGACTGTCAGGGCTGTTCGACAGTGGAATGCACTTGGAGAACCTTGGAGGGGGGTGGAGTCTCCTTCTTGGGTTTTTTTTTTTTAAAGAGAGGCTGGATGGCCATCTGTCAGGAGTGCTTTGATTGTGTGTTCCTGTATGGCAGGGGGTTGGACTGGGTGGCCCTTGTAGTCTATTCCAGTCTATGGTGCAAGGGCTCAGTCTCTGTGTCCTGTTGCTGGCCCTCATCTGATGTTCTTATCAGGGGAGGGCCTCGTTCTCTGTACCCTCTTGTTAGTCCTCCCAAAAATTGGCCATTGTGTGAGGCAGAATTCTGGACGAGATGGACTTTCACTGGTCTGATCCAGCAGGGCTCTTCTGAGGTTCTTACTGGAGGAAGGCCTCGGCCCCTATGCACTGTGGTTGGCCCTCCATGTGAACTGGTTGCCCACTGGGTGAGACCACTGGTCTGATGCTCCACCCCTGCCCAGAACTGATGTGAGATTCTGCCTTTTGCCCCCCTGAACTTTGCCCCCCTGAACTATGTATAGATGAAAGTTGGCTCCATCTCTGATGTCACTTTGGTCAGCCCTGATGAAAAGGTATTTTATAGATTTGGGATGCCACAACTTTTTATTTCATGGGGCTTTCTGGGGAAGACTTGCCGTAGCAACAGAAAAACACAGCGTGTTATTTTATAACCAGATATTAAGTACACTGTGAGATACTGAATGAACATAAGCATAAGCATAAGCATTTTATTGTCATTGTGCACGCACAACGAAAATGTACAGCAGCATTCCTCGATGCACACAATTTCAGACTCATACCCCATCCTCACTTCCCCCTTCCTCCACCCATCCCTACACAGCCCCAAACACATCAACACGAAGCCGTGGAGTTCAGCATAGCCACAGCTCTAGAGTAGAAGCTGTCTCTAAGCCTCTTTGTCCTAGTTTAGATAGACCTGTATCGTCTGCCGGATGGTAACAGTTCAAAAAGTGAGTGTGCTGGGGTAAGGAGCCCGGGTCTCTCAAGAATATTGCAGGCTTTTTTTTGGAAGCGAGAATTATAGAGTTCTTCCAAGGAGGGGAGAGGGCAGCCGATAATCCTCTGAGCAGTAGTGATCACCCTTTGGAGCGCCTTCCTATCTGCCACTGTGCAACTGGAGAACCATACACAGATGCAGTAGGTTAAGACACTCTCTATAGCACAGCGGTAAAAGGACACCAGGAGTTTTCCATCCAGTTGTTGTTTCCTTAAAAGTCTCAGATAGTACAGTCTTTGTACTAGGTAGTATCTGGCATATATCAAGGCCGATCGTATGGGATTCTATTAGCTTCTTATTTCTCTCTGAATGGGATTTAAGGAAGGAAGGTCTGTTCCCTCCCCTTCCTCTCCCCGCAGATTTTAAATTTTAATAAACTTTGCCCAAGTAGGATTTACGGCGTATCTCGCAAGACATATTTAGAGCGTTTGCCTTGGTAAAGTGATTTGTGGGGGAGGGGAGGGGACGCGGCCTGCCAAAAATAAGACGCTTCTGCGCATCTGCTCTGAACTCCGGCAGGAGCGTTCAAAACAAGACAACTCGGCACGCAACCCTGGAATTATTGATTAACAGTTGGACCTTCTGCCCCTGGGGCTGTCAGAGACAGATTTGGTGGTATGGGAGAAAACATGTAAGGAATCAGTAAGGTCCAGACCAAAAGTAACCGTAAGAGTTCTTTATTTGCTGGCTTTCATGATCGGCTCTACAGACAATGCAGATTCTGACACCCCCCCCCCCCTTTGTCGGACGACCGCTTTTATGGGTCTCTCCTTCCCGCCAAGAACTGGACATCAACAACAACCCATTCCCACAAACCAGAAGCAGTTTCACACAGACAGAAAGCAAGGTTAAGCAAGCGATAACAACTATGCTGGGCAATCAGCCCAACGCGGCAGAGGATTCTCTTCCAACTAAATCACAACCTTACAAAACCTCTGTTAAGAATGTAAGGATGAATCAGGGGGATAGGCAAACTGAGGCCGATGGTGAAAAAAAAAATCTGAGGCTGTCTCAGTTGCAGCAGTGGGCCGGAAAGCTTCCTTTCGCCCAATTTGAAATGGGTTTGGTTGAAAAAGAAAAGGCCGTATTGGCAGAAAGAAGAAATAGAGGCTCTCACCATTCCCGTTGGCTTCCCCCAAAACCGGGAACCAGATTTCACATAGCAAAACAGAGGCCCCTTCTGCACATGCAGAATAATCCACTTCCACAACTGTTTACAAGTGGATTTTGCTATTCCGCACAGTAAAATCCAGCTGCAAAGTGCATTGAAAGTGGATTGAAAGTGCATTATTCTGCATGTGCGGAAGGGGCCAGAGTGGAAATTGAAGGGTTAACCCTCCCCTCTCACTTACTGCAACGACTCCTGGGCAAAACGAGGCAGCGACCTCCATGGTGTCGGTTTGAGCCCTGGCTTCCTCTTTTCCTGCCACCTCCCACTTTTCCTAGCATTATTGTCTTTTCTGGCGATTCTTTGCTTTCTCATTATGCGACCGAAACCAGCCTCATAAATCTGCCTTCATTTCCAACATAACTGCAGTACATACCTCCTGAATTTCCCATGGGTGAGCCCTCATATCAAATGCAAATAATTTCTGGTTTGCTGCCCCTTTTTTAGCTTCTCCGCCCTTCTTTCAGAGACCTGCCGTTGTCTTGCAGGATCTTTGCCAGCCGGCACAATGTTTTGATTCTTGCTCACCCACTCATTTTCTCCAGGGATTTAAGCTACTGGGCACATCTGTTTTTTGGTGCTTATGTCTCCCCGTCTTCAGTGGCAGCATCATTAGCGGAGCGATGCCGCCGCCGTAATTAGTGTGGGATTTGCACGCAGCAACGCATCATTTGGTCGTGGCGAGCCTTCTCTTTAATCTCCGCCGGCCATCTGCTTCGCTTCTTAACTAAAAGCCGTTTCTGGCGGCTTTGGTTCAGAGTGGGGATATTTCAAAACGTCTCTGCGCTCAGTCAAGCGGGAAAGAGCCGCTCCTTTTGGCCATGTTTGTTTCTGAAAACTGCCGCCCTGCGTTTGTGCTGTGCGGGAGTCATAACTCAACTTTCAGTCCCGTGACATTTTGAAAAGGTTGCGGCTGGGTGTCCAATGATCTCCTCCTTCCATTTTCTTTTAAAAGGCAGTACAGCCAATCACATCTCCAGTAACCGATCAGACAAGCCCACCTGGCCCCTTTCACTTTCTAGAAACTCTTGGTGGGCCCCAAGAAAGGTATCCGTGGGAGCCACGGTGCCCTCGGTCACTACGTTGGGGACCCTGGTCTACACTATACAGCAGTGATGGCGAACCTTTTCGAGACCGAGTGCCCAAACTGCAACCCAAAACCCACTTATTTTTCGCAAAGTGCCAACACAGCAATTTAACCCGAATACTGAGGTTTTAGTTTAAAAAAAATAGTTGGCTCTGAGGTGTGCGTTACTCGGGAGTAAGCTTGGTGGTAGTTGTTGGCTTTGCTTTGAAGCAACCATGCAACTCTTCCAACAGGTGAATCACGATCCTAGGAGGGTTTACTTAGAAGCAAGCCACATTGCCAGCAACCAAGCTTGCTCCCAGGTAAAGGATCGTACTTCAGTTCTTCGCATGAAAATCAGTGGAGTTTAACAGCACTTAACAGGGTTACCTATACTGCTTCCCCAAAACTAGGTCTTAGGTTTAATGCTAATAATCAAGCCCAGCGGCCCAGGCCAACCTAGATATGTGTGTTGGGGGGAGGCGATTTCCCCCCCAAATGATGAACTCTATGCGTGCCCACAGAGAGGGCTCTGAGTGCCACCTCTGGCACCCGTGTCATAGGTTCGCCATCACTGACCTACATGATAGCTCAGTACGGTGACAATCCAGGTAGCCTGTATACTATGCAGGCTACCTGGATTGTCACCGTACTGAGCTATCATGTAGGTGTTTTCCAATCCTGTGTTGGGGGCACTGGGAATAAACACCCCAGTTTGCCTTTTGGGAGAACAGCATTATTGAAACCTGATTTCTTTTCCCAAACAGCAGTTCTGTTCGACAGGGACTTTGAGTAATTTACCCTTGGCTATTACAAGGGTTTCGATGGATTCCACCTGCGGTTTGAATCGCATGTCGGGGAAGAAAATGGAAAAGAGGTTGCGGGCTGAAGTTTTGTGGTTTGTGGTTGTGCGAACCGACACCGAGCCCAGATTTTGTCCTAATAATCTAATATACCCCTTTGCAAAGTTGTAATAGATATTAACAGGTCAGCGTAGGAAAGACAGCTCTTGTGGTAGGCGTATTGTTGAAGGCTTCACGGCCGGAATCACCGGAGTGTTGTGGGGCTGAATGGCCGCGTTTCTCTGAAGATGCCAGCCACAGATGCAGGCGAAACATCAGGAGAAAATGCTACTGGAACACGGCCATACAGCCCGGAAACCCCACAACACTCTTGTGGTAGGCTTACCCTTTGCCTGCCCCGTATGCAGTTTGCCGCTGTGCAGAAAACTGAATTATACTGTAGGCCTTTCATTTTTGCAACTCCAAATTCAAAGAGATCGGTCGGGACTCAGAGCTCGGCACCACCCTGGCTCATGAAAGCGGCAATTCTGCATTGTTGGTTTAATTAAAAAGGAAAAAAGATCTCCCATCTTCGTTATCCCAGGGTGGCTGCAGTCTGTAGCGGTCTTCCCGCTGCTCTTGGCTGAGTAGAGTGTTATATGATGTTCAAGTTCTTTGTGTTGGGGCTTATTAGCCAACACACTCGGTGTCTGTGAACAAGGAAGATAACACACGGAGAGAGAGACAGAAAAACAGAGACAGAGAGAATACAACTCGCAACATCTCTTTGCCAAAGGAAGAGTTATGGAAAGACATGTTTTTTTCTCTTTAATGGCGCCTTCCACCACGATGAGTGACATCAGTGCTGCCAGTCTATCAAGGGCCATTGCTTGGATGGGAGACCACCAAGGAAGGCTCTGCAGAGGACGGCAATTGCCAACCATCTCTGCTTCTCCCTTGCCTTGAAAGCCCCTCCTGGGGTCACTGTAAGTTGGAAGCTAATCAGGGTCGCCACTTGGATGGGAGACCACCAAGGAAGGCTGTGCAGGGGAAGGTGACAGCAAACCACCTCTGCTTCTCCCTTGCCTTGAAAGCCCCTTGATGGCTTTCATGGCGTTTGTAACGGCACTCCCAACTCTTCATGAATGAGGCTTTCCCCAGTATTCATGATGAGAGCTAGTGTTGTTATCCACTGCCAGGGGTAACTAGAAAGTGATTTCAGAGTGATTTCAGCTTTGTCAGCAATGAGCGATAGTGATTTCAGAGTGATTTCAGCTTTGGCAGCAGTGAGTGTTCTGAAGGCAGGCTGCCTTCAGAACAGAGGTTCTTTATTGTGATTTCAAGCTCTTTCCAGGCCAGACTGCCCAGTACAGAACAAAACACAGCCCTTTTAATACAGTTTTTCACCCAATCAGAGGAGGAAGGGGGCAGTCCCCTGCCACATAATATAGACAATCTAAAACAAGGAGGAGGAAGACAGTCTTTTGTTATTGCTGATGGGATTAAGTCCCAGAAGAAAAGGCTGCCAATGAATATGGAGATCCTAGAAGTGGAAAATTCAATAGTCCAATGGGTCTTGAGATCCTCTTCAGTGAAAATTCAAATAGTAGGGTGATGTCCTCCAAACGGCCAAGGCACACCTTGTAAGTCCAAAAGGTCTTTTGTTGTTGTTGACAAACTTATCAGATTGTAAGGAGGAGTTGTCCTTACTTTGCATTTTCTGATCGACTTCCTTGTTACCTAACTAAAATAAAACTACTAAAATCCTAAGAGGCTTCTTCTATTAATACAATAAAGTAAGAAGAATATTTCTAATTCATTTCTCTTCTTGTCTATCACTTAAAGTAACTCTATAGAATCACTTAACCTTATAACAAAGAACCTCCAATACAGTACAAGCCCATATAAACATATAAGCAAGAGTATCCTAAATTAACAGTAACAAAACCTTAAATCAACTGGAGAACCTAGCTAAAGTATAATCCTAAACATTTGGCAAATAATAAATCCAACACTGAGGGGCTTATATTAAACCTTAAAAGGGACAAAGGCAAGAAGGAAACCATGTGAAATATCAGCACATTTGTATATACATGTTCTTTCCAGGACTTGTGGGGGCTTTTGGACAACACTGGTCTCTTTGCTCTGATCCTTAGCCAGTGTAGTTCGGTGGCAGGCTCAGGAAAATATTTTTCCTATTTTCCTGGCGGTAACAGTGTGGTACGGCGGATGGTGTCGTTCTAATATCTGGGAGACCGAGGTTCCAATCCCCACTAGGCAATCCTAGGCCAGTCACTTTCTTTCTTTTTGAATTTTAAAAAGTTCTCTATTTAGTGTTAAACATAATACATATAAATTGGGCCCTTTCATGACATACAGTGAAAACTGTAATAAGCCAAGGAAGAAAACAATATGTACATGAAGTTAAAACACTATCTAATTTCTAATTGCTCTTATTAAGAGCTTGTTATAGAGCTCTTGTTATTTTGATATCGACACCCATAATCTAGGGCAGTGATGGCGAACCTACGGCACGCACACACAGAGTTCGTCATGTGGGGGGTGGAAAATCACTCCCCCCCACACACACACATCTAGGCTGGCCTGGGCCACTGAGCACAACGTGCGGGCACCAAAGTGAGCAGGGAGGACTCGGCTGGCGGGCCTGGTGCTTGGTGCCTGTGCTCCAGGTGGCTGTTGCCTGAATGGGGGGGGGGGGGGCGCAGAGGAGGCAGAGATGCTAGAGAGGCACAGAGTGGTGCGCGTGGGACTTGCTGGAGGCTAGAGCAGGCTGGCCCCTGCTCGAGCGGGTGGCGCGCAGAAAGAGGGAGCCAACCGGTTTCTTCTAAACTAAAACCTCAGCATTCAGGTTAAATTGGCACTTTGCAATAAATAAGTGGGGTTTGGGTTGCAATTTGGGCACTCGGTCTCAAATAGGTTCGCCATCACTGATCTAGGGTGTCCCTCTCAAATTTTTTTAACATCATATAAAGTATGAGGACTACTTTTCCTTTTAGGTTTTGATATCCCAGTTCTCAGATTTATTTAGAAGAAAAGGAAATAATAGCTTCCATTCCAATATCATTCCTTTATAACAGGGGTCTTCAAACTATGGCCCTCCAGATGTTCATAGACTACAATTCCCATAAGCCCTACCACTTGGCCATGCTGGCAGGGGGTGATGGGAATTGTAGTCCATGAACATCTGGAGGGCCATAGTTTGAAGACCCCTGCTTTATAAATACAAGATTTGGCCCGTCACTTTCTGTCAGCCTAACCTTCTTTGCAGGGTTGTTGTCAGGATGAAGCAGAGGAGAACAGAACGATAGCCGCTTGGGGGCCCCAGTTGGGCACCGATGAGTTACATAAACAAAACGCTGGCGTGGCTCTGAGCGGGTGGCTTCCATCCAAGGGTAGCCACTCTGCAGTCGCATGGCTGCCCCGACTTACAGGAAGCAGAATCGCACCACTTCTCAGCGCTGTCTCTCCAGAAAACAAACCTCATCCGATCTTGACAAGACCCGTTCCGAGCTTGTTTCTCTCCTCACACCTGGCAGCGGAGCAGATGTTTGCCAGCGGCAAGCTCCCTTCCCTCTCCTTGGGACCGCCGGAGTACTGATTCTGTCCGATTCCGTGATGCGTCTCCGTAGGCCCCCCTCCCTGCCGCCTCTTTGTCAAGCATAAAGTTGGAAGCTCCAAAGAAAAGCACTCCTCTGCTTTTCCGGGCTGGAGGCCGGAAGTCCTTTCCCGGCAAGGTTTAAAACTCACTGTGGAATATGTTCAAAGGTTGACTTGCAAGAAAGAGCGTGCTTTAAACGACCCCTGCTAAATTAACCTGTCTCAAAATAAAGTTCTGACAACGTTACCGATGCAGGTGGATCTGTCCGTATGAAAATGTTCTTTATATACTTCATTTGTATCACATCTTGGTGCCTGTTGGGGACACAAAGCCCACCCCTCCTCCGTTTCATCCTCACAACAACCCTGTGGGGTAGGCTAGACAGGGAGTGGGTGGCTGGCCCATAGTCGCTTAGAGAGCTTCCGTGACAGAGTGGCACTAAAATAAACAAACAAGAAACCCTTCCGGCATCCATATTTCGTGGTCTGTTGACTAGTTCCATTGGCTTATTCCTTTCGTTCTGTGCCACCTTTCTACCCTGCAAGCGTCCACAGTGCAGTCGGGATCCAAAGTGGCATCTCCGAGATCCTCGTCCAGATCACTAACCACTGCACAACACTGTTTCACGGGATGAGTTGAAGAAGAAGAAGAAGAAGAAGAGTTTGGATTTATATCCCCCCATTTTCTCCTGCAGGAGACTCAAAGGGGCTTACAATCTCCTTGCCCTTCCCCCCTCACAACAAACACCCTGTGAGGTAGGTGGGGCTGAGAGAGCTCCGAGAAGCTGTGACCAGCCCAAGGTCACCCAGCTGGCATGCGTGGGAGTGCACAGGCTAATCTGAATTCCCCAGATAAGCCTCCACAGCTCAGGCTGCAGAGCTGGGAATCAAACCCGGTTCCTCCAGATTAGATACACGAGCTCTTAACCTCCTACGCCACTGCGTAGGAGGCAAGCCCACTATGTTGGGAGTGTGTGAATAGGGCATAATTATGGACTGTGTTTGGGGGTAGATACCAGAACTCTGTGTCTAAACTGCGCACCCCCCTAAACCTAAAACTGGGGATTACGCTTCGCAGCGAATACGAAGCGTGAGCCGGAAAATATTAACCGCAGAAAAGCGACTTTGTGATTATTGCAGCCTCTTCAAATTTGTCCTAACCCTTCCCCCCCTGCCTTTCTCTGAGCTGATCTCTTTGTAATTTTTTAGCATTAACAGAGTTAATATTGACTGTGCCGGCTTTATGAACCTTTTAAGGTGGGTTTTCGGGGAATCCTATTACGGGGGCTTTGCGAGACAAGTGTCAATAAACGGGCTAATGTTGAAAGGCCTGCGTGTCTCTCTCTGCGATGGAGCTGTAGCGGAAATTGACCTTCCTAAAATATGAACCGCCCCTAGCTTGTTCTACCTTCTCCTGCTACCAAATCACATCTTTTCGAGTGGGAATTCATCCCCCCCCCCCCCCCGCAATGGTGGATTTATAGATCTAAACCTGTGGACCCCGGTGGAAACCTATGATGGAATGTATCTATTAAAAAAATGAGCTGATGATTGTTTTGAAGGTTCAGGGACTTTTAACATTAAGAACTACCGTGTTTCCCCGAAAATAAGACAGTGTCTTATATTAATTTTTGCTCCCAAAGATGCGCTCTGTCTTATTTTCAGGGGATGTCTTATTTTTCTGTGTTCTGCTCGTCGGGCATGCTTCCAAACAAAAACTATGCTACGTCTTACTTTCGGGGGATGCCTTATATTTCGCACTTCAGCAAAACCTCTACTACGTCTTATTTTCAGGGGATGTCCTATATTCGGGGAAACAGGGTATAATCTGTCCCACAGAAAGATGATGGCCATTGTATGTTCGGCCTAGTGTACACCACCCAGAGCCCTTCGGGGGTGGACGGTTTATAAATTTAATATATAAAAATAAATAAATAAATAAATAAATAAATAGTTCAGTCAGTGGAGGTACAGCGGCTGAGAAAATGGTGTGCTTCCACATTAGAATATAGTCCCAAATGAATATGAGAACTGTTCATTTTTACGTGCTGCCTTTGTCGAAATCATGATTTTGTGCGTTGTTGATCACGGTACTTTGGTGCAAGAGCATTTATATTGAAATACATTTTTACTTTGAAACAAATGGGAGAGCAGGGCCAGGTAGGCTCTAGGACCGAGGTGGAGCATTCTGCAACACAGAAGATCCAGCACGCTTTGTTCTACGGTGGAAGAATATACAATCTATTACAGTGATGGCGAACCTATGGCACGGGTGCCAGAGGTGGCCCTCGGAGCCCTCTCTGTGGGCATGCGCACACAGAGTTCGTCATTTGGGGGGCAGAAAATCACCCCCCCACACACACACACATCTAGGCTGGCCTGGGCCACTGGCAGGCACAACGCGGCTGGGCACCATGCAGTGGGAGCAGGGGAGGACTCTGGCTGGCGTGCCCTGGTGCCTGTGTCTGCGTAGGTGGCTGCTGCCAGATTTGGGGGGGTGGGGGCGCAGAGGAGGCAGAGATGCTAGAGAGGCACAGAGCGGTGAGCACGGGGCTTGCTGGAGGCTAGAGCAGGCTGGCCCCTGCTCGAGCGGGTGGGGCGGAGGAAGAGGGAGCCAAGCGTTTTTTTCTAAACTAAAACCTCAGCATTCAGGTTAAATTGCCGGGTTGGCCCTTTGCGATAAATAAGTGGGGTTTGGGCTGCAATTTGGGCACTCGGTCTCTAATAGGTTCGCCATCACTGATCTAGGGTGTCCCTCTCAATTTTTTTAACATCATATAAAGTATGCGGACTACTTTTCCTTTTAGGTTTCAATATCCCAGTTCTCAGATTTATTTAGAAGAAAAGGAAATAATAGCTTCCATTCCAATATCATTCCTTTATAAATACAAGATTTGGCCCGTCACTGTCTGTCAGCCTAACCTTCTTTGCAGGGTTGTTGTAAGGGTGAAGCAGAGGAGAACAGAACGATAGCCACTTTTATCATCTGTGTGTGGAACAGAGCATAATAGAAAAAAGTATGATATTTATCAGTTTATAAGTCATGATTACTTTATTTTGATTTTTACCCAGCCTTACTTCAGCCCAAGGCTGGGTTCAAGGTACAACACAACCCATCAGTACAGTATTGACAGATCATAAAGACAGTTAAGATCGTAGAATAAAATGATTAAAATACACAGTGAGGTCTGAGAGAACTGTGGCTAGCCCAAGATCACCCAGCAGTTTTTACGTGGAGGAGCGGGGGATCGAACCCGGTTCTCCAGATTGGAGCCGGTTTGCCACAGCCTACCTTGGCTGTGAGAGTTTGGAGAGAACTGTGACTGGCTTGAGGTTACCCAACAGGCGTCCTGTGGAGGAGTGCGGAATCGAACCCGGTTCTCCAGATTAGACTCTACTGCTCCTAAGAACTACGCCACGCCGTCTTTCTCCGCCCGCCCTCCCAACCATGAATTTTTCATCTGTGACCTTTCGACGTGTTCCTATTAACCTTGGACACGTGGCGCTCCTCCTAATTCCCCGTTCCCTTTCCCTGCCCTCAAGCGACTTTGACAGGCTCGTGTTTCCGCACAATCCAGGACAATGTAAACCTTTGATACCTCTGGCTCGATTTCCCCGTCGCCGTGTGTTTTCGTCGAGCGCACAATGCGAGCAGGCAGCCCCGACGAGAATGTTCATAATTTTGCATTATGTTTTTTAATTAAAGGAAGACTCGAGCGCGCCGCAGCTACGCTGTTTCACTGCAGCGCCCGGAGGGGGTTTGAAACAAGACGTGTGGCTGCTTCCTCCTGCCTTCCTCTGTTAAACCGATCCCCTCTCTTCCATACTAATGAAGTTCGATTTCGGCATGGCTTCAAAACCGGATGGCGACATGCACGCTGGCGTGCCGAGGGGGGGTTGACAGGCTCAGTTTCCCTCGGTAGGCCTCGCCCCTGCGATGGCGGTAGCCCCTTTTTGTGTCAGGCGTGAATTATACATGCTGTAGCCCATGCGGATTTAATAAAAATCACTATCTCTCTTCCCTGTCCATCCCCCCCCCCCACTTTAAGACAGTTGCTAGCTTGCCCTCTTACCGCATATGCATAATTGGTTTAATACCGGCACGCTGGCTCTTTCCAAAGTCATCGGGCTCAATTTGCAGATGTGTCGGGCGTCAGGTTGCGCTGGCAAATCGGTTAGTCAGTCTGGTTGACTGTCAGAGCGTCAGTGCCAACGTGGGAAGAGATTCTCCCATGTGCTTCCCACTGGGAACTAAAAATATGGCTGACAAGACACACATACACACACACTCCCACATACACAACCAGTACAAATGGTCTCTCTTAAATCACTAGGCTAGAAGCTGATTAGAAGTGGCCCACAAACTGAACATGAGTCAGCAGTGTGATGCAGCGGCCAAGAAAGCCAATGCGATTCTGGGCTTTATGAATAGAAGTATAGTATCAAGTTCAAGAGATCTGATTGTACCTTTCTGGTCTGCATTGGTTAGACCTCACCTGGAATATGTTGTACAGTTCTGGGCACCGCAATTCAAGAAGTATGTTGACAAGCTGGAACAAGTCCAGAGGAGGGCAACCAAAATGGTCAAAGGTCTGGAATCCATGCCCTACGAGGAGAGACTTAGGGAGCTGGGGATGTTTAGTTTGGTGAAGAGAAGGTTAAGAGGTGACCTGATAGCCATGTTTAGATATTTGAAGGGAGGTCATGTTGGTGAGGGAGCAAGCTTGTTTTCTGCTTCTCCAGAGACAAGGACCAGGAGTGATGGGTTCAAGGTGAAGGAAAAGAGATTCCACCTAAACATCAGGAAAAGCTTCCTGACAGTACGGGTTGTTTGTAGTGGAATTCACTGCCTTGGAGTGGGGTGGAGTTTTTAAAGAGAGTGTGAATGGCCATCTGTCAAGAGTTAGCTTTGATTGCGTGTTCCTGCATGGCAGGGGGTTGGACTTGATGGCCCTTGGGGTCTCTTCCAACTCTATGATTCTATGATTCTCCCTTTGCATCAAAAACAGCCCAAGATATTCTCTAACGCAAATGAGAGACCTGCGATTCCTCTATTCATGCTGAGAAGGCTTTTAAGAGTGTTGATTTCGCATCAACTTCCACTTCCACTCTGAAGAACCAGCCAATGTCGTACTTCGCCAAAGGTTGCGGAGCAGGGAAATCAATTAAGCACTCAACTCTGTCCCTTGCCCCCCCCCCCAAATCATTCTCTCTGTCTTCCACCCTGGGGGGGGGTTCCGTAAACAGAACCAAGCATAGCACAGCTCATTGGGAGAATCGACCGAACAAGGACCAAAATAAGACAGTCGGAACCATGAATGTTTGAGCGTGCCCATTCCAGTGGTTTTCCATTAGGGATCAAAAATAGCTTTGGAGGGACAGTCCAGTAAGTAGGCAGAACTTCCCTCTATGTCTGTGGTGGCAAACCTTTGGCACTCCAGATGTTATGGACTACAATTCCCATCAGCCCCTGCCAGCATGGCCAATTGGGTACGATCAATACACAGTCGTTACTTGTGCATAAAAGAACTCCCCACAGGTGGCCATTTTTATTGTGTATATTTATTTCCAGAGTGGCAGCTGCGTGATCGGCTGCAGTCAAAATCCACAGGGGTCCGGTGGCATCTAGAAAGTCCTTGACATGGTATCATGGTGGCCCCACAGATATGTTTCACGCGGGCGCTCGCTTTCATCTCGCCCAGAGCAAGGAGACAAATGTATTGTCGATGGCTTTCATGGCCGGATTCAATGGGTTCTGGTGGGTTTTTCGGGCTGTGTGGCCGTGGTCTGATGGATCTTGTTCCTAACGTTTCGCCTGCATCTGTGGCTGGCATCTTCAGAGGTGAATCACAGAGGGAAGTCTGTTACACCCTAAATGTTAGGAACAAGATCTACCAGACCACGGCCACACAGTCTGGAAAACCCACAACAACCAGTTGAATCTGGCTGTGAAAGCCTTCGACAACTATCAGTAATGTATCACAGAGGGAAGTCTGTTACACACTGTGTCCTGTTACACACTGTGTCTGTTGCAGTGTGTAACTGTGTCTGTTACACACAGTGTGTAACAGACTTCCCTCTGTGATACACCTCTGAAGATGCCAGCCACAGATGCAGGCGAAACGTTAGGAACAAGATCCACCAGACCACGGCCACGCAGCCTGGAAAACCCACCAGAACTAAAGAGACAGAGTTCACCTCCCAGGGCAGCCATTTTGTGAGGGTGCTCGTTATGACGGACTTATGGGAAATGCCATCAAAGGGTTCTCTAAAGTAGGATATGGGCAGAGGTTGAGAGCAGTGGTGTAGTGATTAAAAGCGGTGTGTTTGGTTATATCTTCCATAGACATCTTTTTTAAAAAAAATCTGTTTATTGTGTTGCCATCTGACATCTTTCAATAAATAGGACATCTAGACTTGGAACCCAAATTTAGCCATAGAGCTCCTAGCACTCCTGGAGCTACGTGATATCCCTGTGGAGTTTTCCAGGAAGTGACATCATGTCACATGGGATGCTGGGGCCCTTGATGTGCCCAGCCCCCCCCCCCAACTCCTTACAAATAATTATTTTTACATATTTGGTTAGCAAAATTCCTTCCCACTCCACGATCGAGTTCTCAGTGGCCATAAAAACACACACGCACTCACATTCGGTAAATTACGTTCCTGAGAGACAAAGAGTGATTGTCGAATGGCCCAATTAAGTAGCCAAAAACAACACAAATTATTTCACCTTTTTACTGTATCTATTGGCACGTGGTTCTTATTACCCACGCGCCACAAGGACAAAGAATGCTGGTTTTGAAGGGACGCGATTTTGACATGATCTCTGGGCAGTTTCACCAAGAACATGGGATTCCTCGGAGGGGTTGGTCTAGTGTAGAGCTTGTACTGTACTAAAATTGCATCCGTCTTCAAGGTGCTCCAAGAATCACGTTTGCTATTTTCTACGTTTTCCGTATATATTCGGAATAGCAGGTAGCAAAGCCCTCAGTGTTCATGCACTGTCTTTGGAACATCCTGCATCTAGCAGACCATTACATCGGTGTGTGAAAATACATGTGCTTGAAGCACTCAATGCCATCCTATGAAAACTGCAATTGTGTCCTGTCTAGTGAATTAATCTCCGTCCTAGCTAATGTAGTGGGATGAGTTTTTATTTTTTCCACCCGCTGTTGTTCCTTGTCCGCCTTCGATGAGTCACACGAAGCCCAACTGGAATTGAAAGAGGGATTTGCCCACCTCAGCAACTATTACACTTTTCTTGCTAAATATATTTCCGTGTGGCATGGTTCCCAAGCGATGCGCGGGCGGTGCGTCATTGCTTCTCTGGGAAAATTGAATCAAAAGGATGATTCAGTTAATATCCGCGGCCCGAGTGACTTCTGTCTGTCTGCTGGGCCTATGAATCGCTCTTGGAACAGTTATACAGAACTAGCAGCAAAGCCCATTTTTATGTACAAATAAAATGAGCTCTAAATTGGGGGGGGGGCAAGGGACCATGTGGGCTCCATTCCCTGCCTGTCGTACCCTAGCTCTGCCCCCCCCATTTGACCCCCTCCTGCCTTCTCCCTCCATTGCCCAAACTACTACTACTACTACTACTACTACTACTACTACTACTACTACTACTACTACTACTACTACTACTACTACTACTACTACTACTACTACTCGAAGCTCTCTCAGCCCCACCTACCTCACAGGATGTTTGTTGTGTGGGGGGGGGGGGGGGGGCAAGGAAGTTAATCCAAAGCTCCCTTTGAGTCTCCTGCGGGGAGAGAGAAGGGGATAGATCCAAACTCCTCCTCCTCCTCCTCCTTCCCTCCTCCCTCCTCCCTCCTCCCTCCTCCCTCCTCCCTCCCTCCTCCTCCTCCTCTTCTTCTTCTTCTTCTTCTTCTTCTTCTTCTTCTTCTTCTACTACTACTACTACTACTACTACTACTACTACTACTACTACTACTACTACTACTACTACTACTACTACTACTTTTTGCTGGGGAACATTTTCTATTCCTGCTAATCGGGCTTGGTATTCTGAAAGGGGATGGCAAAATCTTTGCTTGGTTTCTTCCTAATGAAACAGCTTATTAATATTCTCCTTAAATCATTGTTAATTAAAACCGAATGCAAGTTTAATGCTTGGGACAGGCCTGCTTCCAATCTGTTGCGAAGGCATCGGGTGGAAAATCCCACAGCGATCGTACTTTCCAAGTGATCTTTTCTGGGTTTCTTCGTGCGCTGAAGTCACAGGACAAGTGACCTGCGTGGGGATTCGGGAGGAGGGTAGTTTCATGAGTCGCTGGCGTTCATTCGTGTGAAAATAACCCAAATTTAACTGTGACTAGAATTTGTCATTAAAAAGTCATTACGGAAGTCAGCCACCGTAGTTCCTTCTCTCTTACAAGTTAATGGCAAACCAATATCTCCTTTGAAAAAGAAAAAGAGAGGGAAATAGCAAGAAAGGGGGAGATATTTTTCACTTGGAGAAGCATCGCAAAAGGCATAATAGAGTAGAACCGTGGTCAAGTGAGTCGGTTTAGAGATTTATTGATCAATAAAGCAGACAATTACAGCTTGTTTATAAAAGGGAGAGTCTTTCCCTGTCCCCGCGAGCCGCGGCAGAGGCTCTAATAATGATAACTCGCGCGTCGTGCTTGGAAACGATAAAAGTCGATTGGAAGATATAGGGTTTCAATAAAGTTATGACATTAGATAAACTTTACCCCGGGAACAAATTTCCCCTGGATATCTGATTGGCTGAGGTTAGATTTGTAACTTTAATTTTGTTTCCATTGATTTCTTCTCGGGCGCACGTGTCCGTTGCGCGGGGCAACTAATTAGAAAATTGCTGTCAAAAAACTGTGGCGCGGTTTGGGGGTTACAGCGCAAACCCACAGACTTTGCTATTCCACACAGCTGCAAAGTGCATTGAAAGTGGATTGAAAGTGCATTATTCTGCATGTGTGGAAGGGGCCTTGGCTAGCCATATTATCTGCAGCTATCCATTGGTGGAGCCCCATCGAAGCAAAAGAAATAGCTGATCTTGGGTGGATCTTCCCGGCTGATGTGAAGACAGCTGCTTCCCTTGTTCTTCATTAGCTCAGTTTCTTTAGCTCCAGGCTGCCCTTTAGTTTCATCCAATAAGCCGCCCTCACCTTTCAGAGTTGACCTTTCGGTTCTGAAAGTGTTTTGGACACATCTGTAGGTGTTCCCAATCTTTGTTCTTTTTTTTGCAATTTTGTTTCCATTCCAAGTTTCACATTTTGACAGGGGCGTCCGGTGGTCATCTTGGAATCCAGTCGTTGGGTTTCTCTGTTAACCTCACAGACTTCTGAAACGCAGTCTTTGGGGGGCAGGGAGGGGGGGGGAGAGAAGCTAAGGCCTTCTTTGAAGATTGTGTCTTTGGTCGGGAAAGATGCACCGACAATTCCTGACTGGCTCAGTCCCCGGAGAGCCGACTTACAGGAGAAGCGTTTCAGTGCTGTTCGCTTAGCAAAACATGGACTGATCTATCTCAATTATTTATAGGACACGGGTGAGAAAAAATGCTCAGATTATGGGGGCCTCTCCTGGAGTTTGTCAACATTCAGGGAGGAGGAGGAGGAGGAGGAGGAAGAGGAAGAGGAAGAGGAAGAAGAAGGAGAGGAAGAAGAAGAAGGAGGAGGAGAAGAAGAAGAAGAAGAAGAAGAAGAAGAAGAAGAAGAAGAAGAAGAAGAAGAAGAAGAGCGGAGTAGTAGTAGTAGTAGTAGTAGTAGTAGTAGTAGTAGTAGTAGTAGTAGTAGTAGTAGTTTGGATTTATATCCCCCCTTTCTGTCCTGTAAGAAGACTTAAAGGGACTTACAAACTCCTTTCCCTTCCTCCCTCACAACAAACACCCTGTGAGGTAGGTGGGGCTGAGAGAGCTCCGAAGAACTGTGACTAGCCCAAGGTCACCCAGCTAGCACAAGCTAATCTGGAGTGCACAAGCTAATCTGGTTCTCCAGATAAGCCTCCCCAGCTCAAGTGGCAGAGCGGGGAATCAAACCCAGTTCTTCAGATCAGAGGACTTGATGGCCCTTGGGGTCTCTTCCAACTTTATGATTCTATGATTCTAAGATCAAGCCTTTTATTGATATCCTGGATAGCAGGAAATGTTTTGGCCCAACACCTGAAGAACAAGAGAGTGAGAATTTCAAGGGGACGGGTTTTCATGCAAGGTGCCACCATTAATAAAGCCCTGTATCTGGTGGTCACAGGAGTACCACCTCTGTAGGCGGAGTACAGGAAATGTGACTTGGCAGGAAGACCATAACTGTTGGGCTGGAAGGAAGAAGATGAGGTCTTCCAGATGTACGTCTATGAATGTGGATTTTTATTACAGAACTGCACACGTAGGGAATTGATTTAGTCTGTTCACGTACAGAGCATCCCGAACAAATGATTAAATGAATCCTAATTGTCGCTCGGTATCTCCAGTTAATGCTTATCCCAGGCCTTTGTTGCCTGGATTTATCTCTCTTTATCTTGCTCGCGACTCGTAAAGATTGTTTTGAGCAATCGTTCCTACGGGGAAAGCATAGCTTGCATCCCAGTCAGATTTGTGCGAAACACCTGAGGTGCAGTGTAACAAGAAAAATAAAGCAGTTAGTCCAAATTGAAATTGCTGGTTTAAGGCTTCGGCTGTTGTTTGTTCTCCGCTAATAGCTGCGTGGACCAGTATTTTCAGTTCCTTTGTCGAAAGCTGGAAGCCTACACGTAGGAGATTCAGATACAGTCAGGATCCTGATGGCGCAGAATTTGTATCTTCCTGTTAAAAACGCAAAAGTATGACCATCTTTGCACAGCGGTTGCAGGGGCTAAAAATCCCTCCGTGCGTCCTTTGCGTGAAAAGTATCCCAAGAAGTGTTCAAAAGGAGGTACACCACGTTTTTATTTATGGTCCCGTTGGAGTCACCGCCGATTCTAAACTCTTCTTCTGCAGACTTCAATGTCCATACAGATTGGCGGGAAAATGCCTTCATGGCAGATTTACAGGGTATCTAGACAATTTTTAAGTTGTTTTGAGGTTCCTCCTCCAGCTTTGACTACAAAGTATGTCATGGCTAAGCTAGCCTGATCTTGTCAAATCTTGGAAGATAAGTGGAGTCAGGTATTGGATAGAAGGCCACCCAGGAAGTCCAGGGTTGCTATGTAGAAGAAGGCAATGGCAAACCACCTCTGTT
Organism: Sphaerodactylus townsendi; assembly: GCF_021028975.2. Lineage (NCBI taxonomy): Eukaryota > Metazoa > Chordata > Lepidosauria > Squamata > Sphaerodactylidae > Sphaerodactylus > Sphaerodactylus townsendi. Next base: position 146,155,553 of record NC_059428.1, read on the forward strand.
TATCTCGGCCCTGATGTAGATGGTCCAGGCAAGCCCTGTCTCATCATGTCTCAGAAGCTGAGAAGGATTGGATGGGAGACCACCAAGAATGTCCAGGGTAGCTATGTAGAAGGAGGCAATGGCAAACCACCTCTGTTTATCTCGGCCCTGACGTAGATGGTCCAGGCAAGGCCTGTCTCATCATGTCTCAGAAGCTGAGAAGGATTGGATGGGTGGAGTTTTGTTTTGAGGTTCCTCCTCCAGCTTTGACTACAAAGTATGTCATGGCTAAGCTAGCCTGATCTTGTCAAATCTTGGAAGATAAGTGGAGTCAGGTATTGGATAGAAGGCCACCCAGGAAGTCCAGGGTTGCTATGTAGAAGAAGGCAATGGCAAACCACCTCTGGCTTTTGATCTCGAAGCCTGATGTAGGATGGTCCAGGGCAAGCCCTGTCTCCATCACCTGCGGTCTCAGTTTATAGCTGAGAAGGATTGGATGGGAGACCACCAAGAATGTCCAGGGTCGCCATGTAGAGGAAGGCAATGGCAAACCACCTCTGCTTATCACTTGTGTTGAGAACACCACGAGGTGGAACGTGATGGGGTCTCAGTGAGTCAGTTCTGACTCAACAGCTCCGCTTACTTATTTACTTACTCAAAGAACACCCTCGGCACTTCGCCAAGATCTCAGTGGGTCCCAAAAACTTCTGTCGCTGGGAAGAGCTGTCAGGTGAAGTCACAGTTGACCTGTGGCAACTCCTGTCGGCTTTTCAAGGCAAGAGATGTTCAGAGGTGGTTTGCCATTGCCTTCCTCTGCATAGCAGCCCTGGTATCCCATCCAAGTACTCACCAAGGTCAGCCCTGCTTAGCTTCTCAGGCTAGCTCAGGCCATCTAGATTGGGGAAGAGACAGTTGGAGGAGAACTATGGTCAGACCTGGTATAAGACTGGGCATGACAGTCTTCTTCTCTGGATTCAGGTTGGTCCCTTGGCAACCATCATATCCAGTTTGGCACTCAGTTCTTATAAGTAAGGAGCCGCGTGGCATAGTGGTTAAGTGCTTTCACTGCTACTCACACGGTTGGGAGTTTGAGCCCCCTGTGGGTCAGATATCCTGGCAGCTGGCTTATGGTCAGCTCAGCTCAGCCATCCATCCATTTCTTGGTCGATAAATCAGTACCTAGCTCATCGCTAGGGGGGTAAAGAATAGCCGGGGAAAGCAATGGCAAACTGTCCCACAAAAGACACTTGCCTATGAAATCACTGCTCGCAGTGGTACCCCAGGGTCGGACACGACTGAAGGGGAAACTTTACCTTTGCTTATAGGTATGTCTGGGCAGACACAAATCACATGGTCAAATGTCTGGAGTCCATGCCCTACAAAGGGAGCTGGGGACTTTTGGTCTGGAGAAGTGAAGGTTAAGGGGGGACATGATAGCTCTGTTTAAATATTTGAAGGGATGCCGTGTTGATGAGGGAGAGAGCTTGTTTTCTGCTGCCTCAGAGACTTGGACAGCAGAGTGATGGATTCAGGGTGCAGGAAAAGAGATTCTACCTGAACATTAGGAAGAACTTCCTGATGGTCAGGGCTGTTCAACAGTGGAATTCACTACCTTGGAGAGTGGTGGAGTCTCCTTCCTTGGAGGTTTGTAAACAGAGGCTGGATGAAGATATGTTGGGAGTTCTTTGGTTGTGTGTTCCTGCATGGCAGGGGGTTGGACTGGGTGGCCCTTGGGGATCTCTTCCAACTCTATGGCCCTTTCCGCACCACAATGGTGCGAGGGAGCATCGGCATAAACAATGCCGATGCACCCCCCTGGGACCGTTTGCATGGAGGCTGCGCCGTCGCTGAACGCCTAACTTGTCACCTGGCTTCGAGCTCATTGCAGAAGCCAGGGGACACGCCCCCGCAGCCTGGTGCGACGGCTCTGGAGTCGCAGGCCAGGGGGGCGTGTCCCCTGGCCTCTGTGACAAGCAGGAAGCCAGGAGACAAGGTAGGCGTTCGGGAAAGGGGTGGGGAAATGGCGCCTTCCAGCCGCTGCCGTTCACTCAGGGAGCGAGGTTTGGAAACAGCGGCTTTGCACCACTCGGGGGTTGCGAGGCCGTGCGAACAGTTTTTAGCATCCCTGGGTCGCTGTATTCCGCCCGTGCGGAAACGGCCTATGATTCTAAAAGAACATGAGCAATAAGATTGTCCCTTGGGGAATATTATATGTTAGGCTGAAGACCTACTGCCACCATGGAAAACTCTCTGCCGCCCATTTACTAGAAAGAAATAAAGTAATTGGAGAGACGTCGCAATCCCCTGCTTTAGGTGGTTCTAGACGTTTACTTAATCCAATGTGTCAAAAATTGACCAGCAGATCGAGCAAGATGAAAAAGGATTAAATTCTCCTTATCAAAGATCATCTGCCAGAGCAGTCAAAGCTGTCTCTGTCCCCGTAACCAGGTGTATAGGATGAAGGCGAGAGGCATAGACTTCGCTTCAATTCATTCCGACCAGGCAGTGCGTATGCTGCTATTTAATGTATTTTGGAAGACTATCGCATTTGTAGCATCTTGATGTAGCAGGTGCAGAGATTTCTTTTTCTCTTAATTCAGTTGTTCAGCGTGTTGACATTCAGTGATAGCTTTAATGCAATTTTAATTAACAAGTATTCGCAGAAGTCCTGTCTTCCATACAATTAGCATAAATTCATAAAAAGTCAAAAAGGGAGGTCTAATTAATTACGAGATCTTCTTGTGTATTCTTTGGAAATCTATAATCAGGGTGAGACTCCCTTGTAGCTACTGAGGTATATTAAACTTTGAATTTGCAACACTATTTGGGCCTGTTTTTCAAGAGATTGAGCTACTTATGCTAAGTGCCTTCTCCAAGAATGGTTTTCTCATTAAGGCTGTAATTTCTACTGAAAAAACCCCTCATAGTTTTAATGACTGTACACCTTCTGTTATTTTCACCCAAAAGTTTGGTTTGCAGCGGATTTTAAAAAATCGTTGCTGGTCTTGTTCATGAAACAAAATTAGCAAAAAGTCTTCTTCTTCTTCTTCTTCTTCTTCTTCTTCTTCTTCTTCTTCTTCTTCTTCTTCTTCTTCTTCTTCTTCTTCTTCTTCTTCTTCTTCTTCTTCTTCTTCTTCTTCTTCTTCTTCTTCTTCTTCTTCTTCTTCTTCTTCTTCTTCTTCTTCTCCTTCTCCTTCTCCTTCTCCTTCTCCTTCTCCTTCTCCTTCTCCTTCTCCTTCTCCTTCTCCTTCCCCTTCTCCTTCCCCTTCCCCTTCCCCTTCCCCTTCCCCTCCTCCTCCTCCTCCTCCTCCTCCTCTTCTTCTCCTTCTCCTTCTCCTTCTCCTTCTCCTTCTCCTTCTCCTTCTCCTTCTCCTTCTCCTCCTCCTCCCCCCCCCCCTCCCTCCTCCTCTCTTCTTCTTTCTCTCCTTCTCTCCTTCTCCTTCTCCCTCCCTCCTCCCTCCTCCTCCCTCCTCCCTCCTCCTCCCTCCCTCCCTCTTTCTTCTTCTCCTTCTTCTCCTTCTCCTTCTCCTTCTCCTTCTCCTTCTCCTCTCCTCCTCCTCCTCCTCTTCTCCTTCTCCTTCTCCTTCTCCTTCTCCTTCTCCTTCTCCTTCTCCTTCTCCTTCTCCTTCTCCTTCTCCTTCTCCTTCTCCTTCTCCTCCTCCTCCTCCTCCTCCTCTCCCCCTCCTCCTCCTCCTCCTCCTCTCCCCCTCCTCCTCCTCCTTCTCCTCCTCCTCTCCCCCTCCTCCTCCTCCTCCTCTCCCTCTCCCCCTCCTCCTCCTCCTCCTCCTCTCCCTCTCCCCCTCCCCCTCCCCCTCCTCCTTCTCCTCCTCCTCCTCCTCCTTTTGCTTCTGTAAAGCAGTTGCTGAGGACGTTCACAAGCTAACTACTTTTGTTTGTTTTATCCTCCTTCCGCTTTGACAGGCCCGGGACGGGATGAGAGGTATCCTGGATTCCTACGACAGTGAGCTGAGTTCGACTGAACACTCCCCTCAGCTGAGCACCCGGGTGCGGGAGGCCGAGGACATGGTCCAGAAAGTGGAAGCGCACACTGCAGAAATGGAGGTAACCCACGGGACGGAAATTGTCAGGGTTCTGGCAGTACCCTCCAGCAAGTATGTGCGGGGAGGCCAACCAAAGCAGACTCTGTAGTCCCTTTCTTGACTCCTTGGCTGCCTCTACTCAACAATCTGTTCATGACAGACTTATAGGTTTCCACCCTATACAGGAAGTGGGGGATAGGTGGTCACTAGGGAGTGATCAGTCACTCGCGCAGCTAACATGGGCTCCATAGCCCTCCTTTGACTCCTTGGCTGCCTCTACCCAACAACCGTTTCATTATAGACTTAAGAACATAAGAACATAAGAACAAGCCAGCTGAATCAGACCAGAGTCCATCTAGTCCAGCTCTCTGCTACTTGCAGTGGCCCACCAGGTGCCTTTGGGAGCTCACAGGCAGGATGTGAAAGCAAGGGCCTTCTGCTGCTGCTGCTGCTGCTGCCGGGCACCTGGTCTGCTAAGGCATTTGCAACCTCAGATCAAGGAGGATCAAGATTGGTAGCCATAAATCGACTTCTCCTCCATAAATCTATCCAAGCCCCTTTTAAAGCTATCCAGGTTAGTGGCCATCACTTGTAGGCCTCCTTTAATTATAGACCTATATGTTTCCTAGAGTGCAGTGCAGGTGGGGGGCACAAAGTCCCTTGGGAATGACCGGTCACTCCCCAAAAGTCAGCTCCTCACCCCTTTTCCTCCGGGGCTCATCCGCGGCAGCCATGATCACTTTCTTACCCTTCGCTTTAAAAGCACCTTAGTAGCTTCTCTCTTCTTCTTCCATGAAGGAGAAGACGGTTTGCCCACACACTTGCTTTTCTACTCTGGGCTGCAAAAGAGAAGGCTGTTGATTCAATACGTTGGCACCAAACTGCTCTTCCGGTGAAAATATATTTTTGGTGGCATATTTTTCCCTTGCAAAGCACTTTCCTTCCTTTATTTTGATATTTGGCCTGCCCTACCCCAGTCAGAGATTGTAAGTGAGGAGAAGAAGAGGAGTTTGGATTTATATCCCCCCTTTCTCTCCTGTAGGAGACTCAAAGGTGTTTACAATCTCCTTCCCCCTGCATAACAAACACCCTGTGAGGTGGGTGGGGCTGAGAGAGCTCCGAAGAACCCCAGGTCACCCAGCTGGCATGTGTTGGAGCGCACAAGCTAATCTGGTTCCCCAGATAAGCCTCCAAGGAACTCCAGGATTGCTATGCAGAGGCTAGCAATGGCAAACCACCTCTGTTTGTCTCTTGCTCTTACCTGGATCTCTCAGGCTAGTCTGATCACGTCAGATCTCAGAAGCTAATTATGGTTGGTCTTCATTGGTAATTGGCTGGGTGGTTTCCAAGGAAGTCTAGAGTTGCGATGCAGAAATAGGCGATGGCAAACCACCTCTGTTTGTCTCTTGCCTTTACCTGGTTGGCTCAGGCTAGCCTGATCTTGTAAGATCTCAGAAGCTAAGCAGGGTTGACCCTGGATCGTGCATGGATGGGAGACCAGCTAGGAAGTCCATATTCGCTACACAGAGGCGGGCAATAGTAAATCACTTCTGATCTTGGTTTGAAAACCCTGCAACTGCAATTCGGCAGCAAAAGCAACCAACGGAAAAGTCTGGAGTAGCTTCCGGAAACTTAAGCAGCTTCTCGAAACTTAAGGAACTTGTCAAAATGCAAAGCCTCCCCTCTCTTGTCTTATAAGATCCACCGGTTCACAATTCCCAGGTAGAACCGGATTGCTTTGACATTCTTTTATCCAGTCTTTCATGCAAAAAAACCAAAAAACGAATAGGAACGTTTTTTATCTTTGCGTTTTAGCTCGCGCTTATCTGCTCATCTTCCCTGGCAACGTCGACGAGGGTTTCTTTTGTCTATTTTTATCTCTCCTGCTGTTCCTTGTTAAAAGATGATTTGGGCACCTCGGTTCGTTCCGTTCTTTTTCCAGTAGGAGAAATCAGTCTTTTAGGTTTTTCATACCTTTTTTTTGTTTTAACTTCCCGAGTCGCGTCGCCAGCTGTCCTTCTGCTTCTTTCGAAAGGAGAACATAAAGGAAGGGGACTTTTTTTTTTAATTAAGAGGGTTTTTCTAAGCGAACGTGTTCGAGCCGAACAGCTGTTCTGTGTTGGACCAAACAGTATTTGAAGATAATGAGTGGTTGGTGATACATTGTGAGAAAATCGGGATTGTGCGTGAGCAGCAGGCTTCTTGGGATTTTGGCTGTTGCGTGGCGCGTCTATTGCTGGTCTGGACGAAGGTTTCGGCAAATTTATCTGCAAGTGAATTCCACCCTCGGTGCTCGGAGGAGGTCATCGGACGTGATCCAGTCATTTGGTCCCACTTAAGATTCGCTAAACCAGTTTGGATCGAATTTTCCCCCAGTTGCGCATGTGCAAAGACGCTACCGTTTCAAACTGGTTACTGGCTGTTAGAGTCACTATGTATTGCTTAGATCAGGGGTGTCCAACCCTGGTGCTTCAGATGTTCAGGGACTACAATTCCCATCAGCCCCTGCTGGCATGGTCGACATGGTGCCCCAACCCTTGCTGACTCCTGTTTGGTGCCCTTCACGAGTTTGTAGAAATTGGACTTTTTGCCCAGCGTGCCTTCTGATTGGCCACTGGGAAGGGGATGGCCTGTGCAGAATTTTAAAATGTGGCTTGACTAGGGGAGTCGAAGCAGCCATTTTGTTGTCTTGCTCTTCTTCCTGCCACAACCGTGTGATTGGCTCCGCTGCCATTCAGCTGCCGTTGAATTGCTTTACCCATCATGCTGTGCCAGAATGCCGAAAGGGCCCATGAGCATGAAAATTTGGAGATTCCTTAGACCAGACCTGGGCATTATATGGCCCGCGGGCCACATCCGGCCCGCCGGGGGACCCTGACTGGCCCCCCTGCTGTGCTGGGGAGCGAGGCGCCTTGGAAAGCCCTGCAGAAGCCGGTTGCCTTGGCTGCCGGCTTCTGCGGGGCTTTCAAAAGCGCCTCGCCCCCCTGCCCGGCCCTCCACAATATTTTCTGTTTCTTATGCGGCCCCATGGAAAAAATAATTGCCCGCCCCTGCCTTAGATGATATACCAAAGGGTAGGATTTTATTGAAACGAATCATATAGCAACGACTGATTTATAGGATTTGGGTGTAAATCCGTTTTTCTCTCTGTTAAACCGCCAGGTGCTCTCCAGGCTGCTAGAGGCTCATGTTCCCAACCAGCCCTTTATAAAAGGGACCCCGCCTACAGCTGCAGCCCCCTTCTAACATGCATCTCAGAGGCCCCTTCCGCACATGCAGAATAATCCACTTTCAATCCACTTTCAGCGCACTTTGCAGCTGGATTTTACTGTGCGGAATGGGAAAGTCCACTTGCAAACAGTTGTGAAAGTGGATTGAAAGTGCATTATTCTGCATGTGCGGAAGGTGTCTGATGGACGGGGCTGGGTGGTTGGATGCAGTTGTGGGGGTCGAAGAATAAACTGGTGCCCAGAGGGTAATGGAAGGAGGAAATTGCAAATGGAGGGGATGTGATTTATTCCTAAGTGGGTCGAGGACATTGCTAGATCCTAAATGCCATAATTCCTTTGGGCTGGGCCCAAGAGAGGCAGAAGTAAATCACACTGCTGGCTCATGTTCAGTTTGTGGGAGTTCTGTACACTGCCCCTGTGAATGAAGTCTACCCATGTGTTACAGGTGGGGTTGGAGAATGGTATTGGATCCTTGGGACCAACCAAAGAGTCCTTTTTATCTGACGAAGAGAGCTATGGCTCTCAGAAGCTTACACTCTGAAAATGTTGTTGGTCTCGACGATGCTACAGGACTAAGTCAACCTTTAAACACGGGCCATTCTCAGATCCAAGTATCCTCCCCCTCTTTCCTTCCTTGGGCCTGTTCACTCATTCAACTTTGACCAGGTCATGCCCTGAAAATCGTCTTGGTTTCTAAGGTGCTCCTGGGCTCCAAGCCAGTTGTCCTATCACAGACCAACACAGCTACCTTCTGAAACTATTTCCCACCCCTTCATCTGAATTGGTCGGGTTTGCCCCATGAGCTAGCCGTGATGGCGAACCTTTGGCACTCCAGATGTTATAGACTACTATTCCCATCAGCCCCTGCCAGCATGGTCAATTGGCCACGCTGGCAGGGGCTGATGGGAATTGTAGTCCATAACATCTGGAGTGCCAAAGGTTCGCCACCACTGAGCTAATGCATACTTCCTGGGAAGAGGGTTTTGCCATTCCTCCTGTTTTTCGGTTCGCCATTTCGTTCGGATTCGGCTCGGGCCGAAAAATGTTGGTCGTTTCAGAATTGGCCGTCCCGGCTGTCCTTCGCGTAACTTCATTTGACTTTCGGAAAAAAAGTTCTGTTCCCCCGCCCCATTTCCCTTCGGGAGCCTCTCTTTTGAAATGTTAAATACGCACTCAGCTTCAAGTGTTCTTGTCAGCAATAACAGTGTCGTCGTCAGCGTTTGTAAAATGTGTGTCCCCCCCCCTCCTCCCCTCAACCGGGGAGTTCGACTCAACTCCTTAAGTCCACCTGACTGTAGAGGCCTGGCGAATGATAAACGGAGCCTGGCTTCTATACAGGATTGAAAATTGGCTTCTTTTCCAAGGGAGGCTTGGAAGGAGGAGATAAAACATGAATGAACAGTAAATGAACATTAGTTCTTCTGTCGCAAGGGTAAGCGAAATTTCCGCGTGGGGGGCCGAAGCCTTGAATGCGGCTCTGCCGGAAGAGCGTTCCTGTCTGCATCTGCTGATAGACCTTTTTATAATTCAGATGTTTCCCCCCCTCTTCCCCCCTCGGGAGGCAGGAGATCTTTTTAATGTTATTTTTCCGTCGAGTGTTTGAGGCCTTCGACCGCTCTCCACCAGATGGCAGCCAAGAAACTCCTGGTTTCTCTCCGGATTTGCGCTTAGGTGGAAATTGGTCCGTGTTGACTGGGGGTGGAAGCTGAACGGTGATACGAACAGCTTTAACTAGAGACACAATGGTCTGTGTCTGAGAGCTAGAGCGGAGGTGGCTAGTCCGGGGGCCCCGAATCTTCTCCTTTCCGGCCAAGCCATTCAGGGATTTCCCCTTCCTCTGCCAAGCTGTTGCTGCAAAACGTGGACGCCTTGGCCAGAGACGAGTCAATCCCATTAGCAGAATTAGCTGGGCTCCCTTCAGGACAGAGGCTGCCGAATCAATCTTCTTAAGACTTCAGATTTCCTCAGTAGGAGGGCAGCAAGACAGGGGAGCAAATATCCCGGAGAACCTGGCAGAGTCAGTCCATGGCCCAGAAGAACCGGGCCTTTAAGAGAGCAATATCTCAGGGCAGAAGGCAAAACAGAGCTGCAAATGTAGTGTGATAACACCCTGGCGGAGAAGCGTTCTTTGGTCAGTGAGGCAGCTTTGGCTATATTCAGCAAGTGCCAGGAAAGAGGCACGGTTTTTGGCAGGCAGAACAGAATTGCCAGCCGGTTCTGGCGGTAGGATTAGTGCATAGATGATGCAAAAGAGCGCTCTGTCTCAGGATAAGAAACAGCCTGATCCCAGCCTCCGGTTGTGGGTCTGATCCTTTCTAGATGTTTGGCATACATTACAAAGAGCTGAAACTCCATCTCAGTGTTAACTGGGGACTTGTGTATCTGCCATGTCTCAGCATGTGTGTGTGTGTGTGTGGAGGGGGGAAGCAATTCCCCCCCAGTTATAGCAGTTTTGCTGAATGACCTGTGACAAGAGGCTTAAAAGGCAGAAGAGCATCTCTTCAGTCTTGCGATGAACATAAGCAATGCAGGATGAATTTGAGGAAGAAGAGTTTGGATTTATATCCTTCTTTTCTCTACCTTTCAAGAGTCTCATTGACAAACTCCTTTCCCTTCCTCTCCCCATAACAGACACCTTGTTGAGGTAGGTTGGGTTGAGAGAGTCCAGGGAGAACTGTGACTGGCCCAGGGTCACCCAGCAGGCTTCATGTGGAGGAGCGGGGAAAACAAGTCCAGTTCACCAGATTAGGGTCCACCGTTCATGTAGAGGAGTGGGGGGGGGGGGGAATCAAACCCAGTTCTCCAGATTAGATTCCATTGCTCGTCACCACTACACCGCGCTGGCTGTCACGATGCTTGCATTTTATACTGCCCTTTCCCGCAAATCTAAGCATAGGTTTGGGGGTGGAGCCTATAGAAGACAAGATATGGGAGGGGAGGGGCCTCAGTGGGGTAGATACCATTGAGTTCACCCACTCAACAGTTGCCAAGCAAGGTGTGGGGCACCATGTTGCCGTGGGGACCCTTGGGTTAAGAAGAAGAAGAAGAAGAAGAGTTTGGATTTATATCCCCCCTTTCTCTCCTGCAGGAGACTCAAAGGGGCTGACAATCTCCTTGCCCTTCCCCCCTCACAACAAACACCCTGTGAGGTAGGTGGGGCTGAGAGAGCTCCGAGAAGCTGTGACTAGCCCAAGGTCACCCAGCTGGCGTGTGTGGGAGTGCACAGGCTAACCTGAATTCCCCAGATAAGCCTCCGCAGCTCAGGCGGCAGAGCTGGGAATCAAACCCGGTTCCTCCAGATTAGATACACGAGATCTCAACCTCCTACGCCACTGCTGCTCTGGTTGGATTCTAATCTGGAGCAGGTGGATTCTAATCTGGAGAACCGGGTTTGATTCCCCACTCCTCCACCTGAATGGCGGAGGCTTATCTGGTGAACCAGATGTGTTTCCGCACTCCTGTATTCTGGCTGGGTGACCTTCGGCCAGTCACAGTTCTCTCGGGACTCTCTCAGCCCCACCTACCTCACAAGATGGGGAGTGGAAGGGAAAGGAGCTCGTCAGCCACCTTGAGTCTCCCTACAGGAGAGAAAGGTGGCGTAAAATCCAAGCTCTTCTTCTTCATCTTGCATTTGAAAGGAAACACTTAAATGGCTGATTGAAAAACAAATCTCAACCCCCATTCCGTGAAAACTTGACAGGGTCACGACCATAGCTCTCCGTTCGCTCGTGGGGCTTCGGCGTGGATCCGTTGAGCTTTGTCGGTGCTTAAAGCCAAAGAAGCCGCAAAAGCTGTTCGGCAAACAGAAAGCCGGGAGATTTAGAGCAAACTAGTGCAGCGTTGGCAATCCCATTTTTCAAATGTTCCTTTAATACTGCCGCATGGGGGGAAAAAACCCATCCAGCTATAGTATGCTGGGGTGCATATGTCACAGATATTGCTCTGATGACACCGGGAGAAACGCTGTGCGTGACGCATCAATTTGGCACACGGTGCTGATTTGTACTTTCGGTTTATTAAAATGAGGGTGCTCTTTGGCAGTGAGCAGAGATCGGACAAATTCGCTTTCAGAGTTGTCTGCGAGTGGTTCCTCTCTGCCCTGGGAACTTATGGAGTGACTCTGGGCCAGTCGGTTTGTCCATCCCCCCTGGTCATACCAGCCTACCTGGCAGGAGTGTTTTTGTCAGGATAACATGGAGAAGTAGGCAACAACGCCGTTAAATTGCTTTGGGTTCCAGTGGGGAAGAAAAGAAGAAGAAGAATTCAATTTATATCCCCCCTTTCTCTCTCCTATGCAGTGGCGTAGGAGGTTAAGAGCTCGTGTATCTAATCTGGAGGAACCGCGTTTGATTCCCAGCTCTGCCACCTGAGCTGTGGAGGCTTATCTGGGGAATTCAGATTAGCCTGTACACTCCCACACACGCCAGCTGGGTGACCTTGGGCTTGTCACAGCTTCTCCGAGCTCTCTCAGCCCCACCTACCTCACAGGGTGTTTGTTGTGAGGGGGGAAGGGCAAGGAGATTGTCAGCCCCTTTGAGTCTCCTTACAGGAGAGAAAGGGGGGGATATAAATCCAAACTCTTCTTCTTCTTTCCCTTCTCCCCCCCAAACCAACAAACACCTTGTGAGGTGGGTGGGGCTGAGAGAGCTCCAAAGAACTGTGACTAGCCCAAGGTCACCCAGCAGGAATGTAGGAGTGCAGAAACACATCTGGTTCCCCAGATAAGCCTCCACAGCTCAGGTGGCAGAGAGGGGAATCAAACCCTGTTCTCCAGCTTAGAGTGCACCTGCTCTTAACCAATAACCCCCCGCTGGCTCTCGGGTGCAAACATCTGAATGAGCAAAGCAGACTTTTTTTTTTCTTGTTGTGGTTGTTAAAGATGGCATTGCTATTTTGCTTTACAACAAACATAGTATCAAGCTGTTTTGCATAATTGGATAAATCGGCTCGGAGAAGCCGGGAACAGGGAAAGACCCAACACAAGATGGATCGACTCTGTAAAGGAAGCTGCAGCTCTCTTTATGCAAGACCAGAGCTAGGCTGTAAACCATGGGGCGTTTGGGAGGTCATTCGTTCGTAAGGTTCCCAGAAGTCTGACTTGATTTCATGCGACATAAAACACACATAAATCCACTGTTTTAAAAATGACAGCTCCCTTTTCTTTCTCTCTCTCTTTAAAACCCACAAGCTTCCAATCTAATTCCCTCCACAGTAAAACCCCAACCAGACATCAACAGATCTTTTGATTATCCGTCCACACACAAACAGGACCTAGGTACCATGCATGGATTCTGTTGAATTGGTCAATATAAGCTCAGAGTTATGGTCTTCCAAGAATGCTGACCTCAGTGGACTGGATGACAGAAAGAGAGCGCTGGTCTGACCTCCATTGGTCTGATCCAGCAGGGCTCTTCTGATGTTCTTATCAAGGCCTTTGGCTCTATTCTCGTTGCGGGACTCCTCAGAGGAACAGTTTGGGTCAATGCAGATACGGATGCTGGGCCAGATGGGATCTCCCACTGTCTGACTACCGAGAAGGGCTCCTTTCTGGAGGTTCTGGCGAGGCTGCCTCACTCCTATGCCTTTGCTGGTGGCCCTCCCAGAGGAACTGGTTGGTCACCATGTGAGACAGGATGCTGGGCTAGATGAATCTCCACCACCCATCCCAGTTAGGGCTCTTCTGATGTTCTTATCAAGGGAAGGCCTTGGCCTCTATTCTCTGTTGGTGGACCTCCAGAGGAACTGGTTGGCCACGGTGTGATACGGGATGCTGGGCTAGATGGACCTCCACTGGTCTGATCGAGAAGGGCTCTTCTGAGGTTCTTATGAGAAGGCCTCGACCTCTATGCCTTGTTGGTGGCCCTCCAGAGGAACTGGTTGGTCACTATGTGAGACAGGATGCTGGGCTAGATGGACCTCCACTGGTCTGATCCAGCAGGACTCTTCTGATGTTCATATCAAGGGAAGGCCTTGGCCTCTATGCTCTGTTGGTTGACCTCCAGAGGAACTGGTTGGCCCCTCTGTGAGACAGGGATGCTGTGGACTAAGATGGACCTCCCACTGGGTTTTGACCAGCTTAGGGCTATTCCTGATGATGTTCTTATCAAGGGAAGGCCACAAACCTCTATGCCTTGTTAATTTGACCCTCCAAGAGGAATTGGATTTGGTCACTATGTGAGACAGGATGCTGGGCTAGATGGACCTCCACTGGTCTGATCCAGCAGGACTCTTCTGATGTTCATATCAAGGGGAAGGCCTTGGGCCTCTATGCTCTGTTAGTGGACCTCAGAGGAACTGGTTGGAAGCCACTGTGTGTGAGACTGGGATGCTTGGGACTATTTGGACCTCCACTGGTTTGACCCAACAGGGCTATTCTGATGTTCTTATCAAGGGAAGGCCTCGACCTCTATGCCTTGTTGGTGACCCTCCAGAGGCAACCTGGTTGGTCACTATGTGAGACAGGATGCTGGGCTAGATGGACTCCTCCACTGGCCCTGGATCCAGCAGTGACTCTTCTGATGTTCATAGTATCAAGGGAAGGCCCCGGCCCCTATGCTCTGTTGGTGGACCTCCAGGAGAACCTACAGTTGGCCACCGTGCAGGACAGATGCTGGACTCTGTTGGACCTCCACTGGTCTCGACCCAACAGGGGCTATTCTGGATGTGTTCTTACCTAAGGCAAGGCCCCCACCTCTCATGCCTTGCCAGTGGCCCTCCAGAGAACCTGGCTGGGTCACTATGTGAGCTCGTGGGATGTTGGGCCAGGATGGACCCTCCACTAATTCCTAATCCAGCAGGGCTCTTCTGATGTTCTTATCAAGGGAAGGCCTTGGCCTCTATGCTCTGTTAGTGGACCTCCAGAGGAACTGGTTGGCCACTGTGTGATCTAGAATGCTGGACTTGTTGGACCTCCACTGGTCTGATCCAGAAGGGCTCTTCTGAGGTTCTTATCAGGGGGAGGCCTCAGCCTCTATTCTCTGTTGGTGGCCCTCCAGAAGAACGGGTTGGTCACTGTGTGAGACAGGTTGCTGGGCACGGTGGATCACTGGTCTGGTCCAGCAGTGCTCTTCTTATGTATTAGAGCCAGGGTTGGCTCCAAAATGAACAAACACTGAACCGCTGCATTTACCTTTATAATAGCAGAATTTTGAGACTCCTATGCTGACCTTCTTCTCCAAGAGTCTGGAATAACAAAACCGACGAAACGTTTCTTGAGTTCTGCGTGGAATTTTTATAATGCATCATGTATTATTTGCTGTCCTCAGAGCTTGGATTTGCCGTGCATTTTGAAACATGCAATGCAAAGCCCTTTAACCTTGGAGATATCCTGGCTGCTCACCGGGGCTTCCCAAAATGCAATAATCAATTCATAGCGCTAGAGGGGCTTACCATTTTGGATTGGGATGTGCGCTGTTGGATAATTGTGTCCTTGAATGTGAAATTAATCAGGTCCCCCCCCCCCCCAGTTGGTTGGCTCGATATTGCAGGGAAACGGGAGGGAGAAAAGAGGCGGTTGCATGGGAATGAGGCCCTTTCCAATGGCTTTTTTGATCCCCTTGTGGACTCCATTGGTGGCCATCTTGCAGAAGAAGGGGAATTGACGACCCACTTCCTGACTTCTCCCCTCTAGGAGTTCCCATCAGCAACCAGCTATTATGTGGCTTACAAGCTCCTTTCCCTTCCTCTCCCCACAACAGACACCTTGTGAGGTAGGCGGGGCTTGGAGAGTTCAGAGAGAACTGTGAGTAGCCCAAGGTCACCCAGCAGGAATGTAGGAGTAGGGAAACACATCTGGCTCCCCAGATAAGCCTCTGCCACTCAGGTGGGGAATCAAACCCGGTTCTCCAGATTAGAATCAACTTGCTCTTAACCACTATACCACGCTGGCTCTCAACATTGTGATGAGGAGCAGCAATGGCGTAGTGGTGAAGAGCAGGTGCACTCTAATCTAGAGAACTGGGTTTGATCTGCCACTTGAGCTGTGGAGGCTTATCTGGGGAACTAGATTAGCTTGTGCACTCCAACACACACCAGCTGAGTCACAGTTCTTCGGAGCTCTCTCAGCCCCACCCAGCTCACAGTGTGTTTGATGTGAGGGGGGAGGAGGAGATTACAAGCCCCTTTGAGTCTCCTTACAGGAGAGAAAGGGGGGGTATAAATCCAAACTCCTCCTCCTCCTCCTCCTCTCCTCCTCCGCCTCCTGGAGCAACCATTTTGTGACTGGCTCCGCCTCCTGCAGCAGCCATTGCGCTGTGTCAGATTTGCAAAGGTACTCCTGGGCTTAGTTTTTGCATCCTTCCTCGAAAGACTGCTCTGTGCTTCTGGGACGCTTCGACAAACGGATGAACTTTGATAAAGACTCTGCCCTGTACGTGCTTTTTCCCGAATAAAGGCGAAGGGCTACCTTTGAATCTGTTGCTATGAAGCGGTCGCATTAAGAGCTCGGGGCTTGCCCCTCCGGACGAAACGATTTAGGAATTGTCTTCGTGGCGTTCCCAACTGCGCAGACGACCCCTTTCAGGGACAAGTCAACGAAGTACACGATTCGTGCTCAGTACCAGCGCCAACCTGTTAAGGCGGGCTCTGTAAACACAGTTCTCTCCTCGCCCTGCCTCCTGCCACACGCAAAAGCCGCAGAAGCTCTCTGACAAGCAATGACTTTGTCAGCACAAACCTCCGTGGCCGGTCACACCCCGAGGGCAAGATATAATGACCCAGCGATTTCTGAGCGCTGGTTATTTTGTATTCCTCCTGCCCTGTTATTAGGAGGGAGGTCTGCCTCGCCTAATCATCCCCCCTCCTCTGCCAATAGCTGCGTCGTCCTTGGTATGAGACCCCCTTCCGCCCTGAAGAATAAGAGTTGATTAAACAGCGGCGAGAGATATTTTTAAAAAATAATAATTGGGGTGGAGCGATCGCGTGTCCGTTACGTCTCGATTTCGATTTGGTGTGCCTGAAATTCTAGCGGGCATCATCTGGGGCGCGTGAGTTGAGGAAGCTCTTTGACTGCTGGGGGAAAAGATCTGTCGATGGCCTTATAATCCAGACAGATCTGTCGCTGTTCTTCCGAGAGTTTCCAGTGTTGCTCAGAGCAGAGCAAGCTCTTTAATATAAATGTGTCCAAATTTGTGACCAACGTCCTTAGGCAAAGGAGAGGAGTATGTGCCCCCTACCCATTTCTGATGCATAGAATCTGTAGGGGGAGTTGACCACAAAGGCCATCCAGGCCAACCCCCTGGCCATGCAGGAACACACAAGCAAAGCACTCCTGACAGATGGCCATCCAGCTCCTCTGTTGAAAAAACCTCCAAAGAAGGGAGAGACTCCACCACACCCTCCCGAGGTAGGGCATTCCACTGCTCCGAACAGCCCTGATGGTCCAGGGAAGTTTTTTCCCTGATGTCTAGGGGTGGAATCTGGAGCAGCAGTAGAAGCGCAGGGAGGTTAGAAAGAGCCTCATGTAATCTAATCTGGAGGAACCCGGGTTTGATTCCCCAGCTCTGCCAGCCCTGGAAGGCTGTGGGAGGGCTGGGATCTGGGAATCTCAAGATTAGCCTGTGCACTCCCACACACGCCAGCTGGGTGACCTTGGGCTAGTCACAGCTTCTCGGAGCTCTCTCAGCCCCACCTACCTCACAGGGTGTTTGTTGTGAGGGGGGAAGGGCAAGGAGATTGTCAACCCCTTTGAGTCTCCTGCAGGAGAGAAAGGGGGGATATAAATCCAAACTCTTCTTCTTCTTCTTCTTCCTCTTGAACCCATGACTTCTGGTCCTAGTCTCTGGAGCAGCAGAAAACAAGCTTGCTCCCTCACCAACATGACCTTTGGGTTAGTCATGGTTCTTTGGAGCTCTCTCAGCCCCACCCACCTCACAGGGTGTTTGTGTTGTGTGTGTGTGTTGGGGGGGGGGGAGGAGATTGTAAGCTCTTTTGAATCTTCTTACAGGAAAGAAAGGGAGATATAAATCCAAACTCTTTTTCTTCTTCTAATTTGCCAAATGGGTACCCAAGCTGCTGAGAGCCAAACTGAAAGAGTTACCTGTGTTTAAGCGAATTTGCTGTTATTAGAGAGAGAGAGAGAGGGGTGGAAAATAAAACCCTCGGCCTTGGTGCTCCCCTGCTCACAGCCGTGCTTGTTTCCCAGCTCCGGGCGTTTATCTTTGTAGGCAAGTGCACGCCAAGCGGGCGGCAACACATCG